>NW_028225185.1:42724128-42759128 GCF_052327205.1 Somniosus microcephalus
CTCCCTCAGTGCCGCCCCTCCGACAGTGCGGCGCTCCCTCAGTGCCGCCCCTCCGACAGTGCGGCGCTCCCTCAGTGCCGCCCCTCCGACAGTGCGGCGCTCCCTCAGTGCCGCCCCTCCGACAGTGCGGCGCTCCCTCAGTACCGCCCCTCCGACAGTGCGGCGCTCCCTCAGCACCGCCCCTCCGACAGTGCGGCGCTCCCTCAGTACCGCCCCTCCGACAGTGCGGCGCTCCCTCAGTGCCGCCCCTCCGACAGTGCGGCGCTCCCCTCGGTACCGCCCCTCCGACAGTGCGGCGCTCCCTCGGTACCGCCCCTCCGACAGTGCGGCGCTCCATGTGGGACGTCCTGAGGTGAAAGGCGCTGTAGTTTAGGTGTAACTACTCAGTAATTTTGAGGCTTTTATAGATGAGTTTCAATGGGTAAAAGTTTGTGTTTTTAAAGCACATTTAGTCCGAAGGAATGTGAACTTAGTGGAATATTATTTTGATGTATAATGTTCACAGATCAAATGTTACACAATAAGAGGCTTTATTTGTTTCTATGGGATGTGGGCGTTGCTGGCAAGGCCCAGCATTTATTGCCCATCCCTAATCGCCCTTGAGAAGGTGGTGGTGAGCCGCCTTCTTGAACCACTGCAGTCCCGTGTGGTGAAGGTGCTCCCACAGCGCTGTTAGGGAGGGAGTTCCAGGATTTTGACCCAGCGACGATGAAGGAACTGCCGATATATTTCCAAGTCAGGATGGTGTGTGACTTGGAGGGGAACTTGGAGGTGGTGGTGTTCCCATGTGCCTGCTGCCCTTGTCCTTCTAGGTGGAAGAGGTCGCGGGTTTGGGAGGTGCTGCCGAAGAAGCCTTGGCGAGTTGCTGCAGTGCATCTTGTAGATGGTACACACTGCAGCCATGGTGCGCCGGTGGTGGAGGGAGTGAATGTTTAAGGTGGTGGATGGGGTGCCGATCAAGCGGGCTGCTTTGCCCTGGATGGTGTCGAGCTTCTTGAGTGTTGTCGGAGCTGCAACTCATCCAGGCAGGTGGAGAGTATTCCATCACACTCCTGACTTGTGCCTTGTAGATGGTGGAAAGGCTTTGGGGAGTCAGGAGGTGATGAGACACTCGCCGCAGAATTCCCAGCCTCTGACCTGCTCTTGTAGCCACAGTATTTATGTGGCTGGTCCAGTTAAGTTTCTGGTCAATGGGACTCCCAGGATGTTTATGGTGGGGGATTCAGCGATGGTAATGCCATTTAATGTCAAGGGGCGGTGGTTAGACTCTCGCTTGTTGGAGATAGTCATTGCCTACCTCCAAGGTGAAAGGTCTGGGGTGCATCAACCCGCTGAGACCCCTCCCACCCGCAATTCAGCCGGATTCAGTGGCTAGTTTTCGCCCTACTTCACCCTGTCTGCACCTTTCGATTGATTGATTTTTTTGTTCCCAGTGTTGCGGTTCTTGGGACTAATGCTCTCCTCTCTCCCCTTCACAGCGGACACTTGCACAGAGCCAGCGATCGTGCCCTCGTACTACACGACCTCCGACGCCGTCATCTCGTCGGAGACGGTCTTCATCGTCGAAATCTCCCTGACCTGTAAAAATGGAGCACAGGTGGGCGGCAACAAATAATCGGGGCTCGAGCCAGGGCCAATCCCCACCTCATCCCACTGCCCCGCTCTGTCCCCATAGCCCTGTATCAATCGCAAACTAATCCCACTGCCCTGCTCTCTCCCCATAGCCCTGTATCAATCGCGAACTAATCCCACTGCCCCACTCTCTCCCCATAGCCCTGTATCAATCGCAAACTAATCCCACTGCCCCGCTCTGTCCCAATAGCCCTGTATCAATCGCAAACTAATCCCACTGCCCTGCTCTCTCCCCATAGCCCTGTATCAATCCCCAAACTAATCCCACTGCCCCGCTCTCTCCCCATAGCCCTGTATCAATCCCCAAACTAATCCCACTGCCCTGCTCTCTCCCCATAGCCTTGTATCAATCCCAAACTAATCCCACTGCCCCGCTCACTCCCCATAGCCCTGTATCAATCCCCAAACTAATCCTACTGCCCCGCTCTCTCCCCCCCATAGCCCTGTATCAATCCCCAAACTAATCCCACTGCCCCATTCTCTCGCCATAGCCCTGTATCAATCCCAAACTAATCCCACTACCCCACTCTCACCCCGTAGCCCTGTATCAATCCCCAAACTAATCCCACTGCCCCGCTCTCTCCCCATAGCCCTGTATCAATCCCAAACTAATCCCACTGCCCCGCTCTCTCCCCATAGCCCTGTATCAATCCCAAACTAATCCCACTGCCTCGCTCTCCCCATAGCCCTGTATCAATCCCCAAACTAATCCCACTGCCCCGCTCACTCCCCATAGCCCTGTATCAATCCCCAAACTAATCCCACTGCCCCACTCTCTCCCCATAGCCCTGTATCAATCCCCAAACTAATTCCACTGCCCCGCTCACTCCCCATAGCCCTGTATCAATCCCCAAACTAATCCCACTGCCCCGCTCTCTCCCCATAGCCCTGTATCAATCCCCAAACTAATCCCACTGCCCCGCTCTCTCCCCATAGCCCTGTATCAATCCCCAAACTAATCTCACTGCCCTGCTCTCTCCCCATAGCCCTGTATCAATCCCCAAACTAATCCCACTGCCCCGCTCTCTCTCCCCATAGCCCTGTATCAATCCCAAACTAATCCCACTGCCCCGCTCTCTCCCCATAGCCCTGTATCAATCCCAAACTAATCCCACTGCCCCGCTCTCTCCCCATAGCCCTGTATCAATCCCCAAACTAATCCCACTGCCCCGCTCTCTCCCCATAGCCCTGCATCAATCCCCAAACTAATCCCACTGCTCCGCTCTCTCCCCATAGCCCTGTATCAATCCCCAAACTAATCCCACTGCCCCGCTCTCTCCCCATAGCCCTGTATCAATCCCCAAACTAATCCCACTGCTCCGCTCTCTCCCCATAGCCCTGTATCAATCCCCAAACTAATCCCACTGCCCCGCTCTCTCTCCCCATAGCCCTGTATTAGTCCCCAAACTGGTGACCCTTTGTGACTGACTCCACAAGCCGAGGAACCGGTCTTTCCCTGTTCATCCGATCGTAATCATTCATAATTTTGCTGAACTCTGTTCAAATGTGCACCGGGATCCTCCTGGCCTGCAGTGGACGGTTCTGCGAGAGGGGATTGTGACCGGTATTGCGCAGTGCACCGGGCGTGAGGGAAGAGTTCTGAGCCTGACTCGGAAGGGGACCCTCTCCGATCCCTGTTCCCATCTGCTTGTCGGAGGATTCATCGGGAGGCGGAGGAAATCCTGAAATCCCTAGAAATCGCAATTATCTCCGCTCCCAAACTAACTGCGGAGTAGAGTTTTTCCCCGGGGTGCATGCTCGGTATCTCGAACAAGCAACCGTACTTCGCGTGTGCGCCCAGCCAATTAAAATTGGGCAATGGCTATTTGATTGTAGTGGGCAACACAGCAAAGCACCGCCTGCACGCAATGAGCCTCCGCGGGAGGGGCTAATAATAATCTTAATTGCTTTTAAACCAGCTAAAGCTCAGAGAGGGTCCCATCCCAGAACACTCCCTCACACCCCACGCACTCTGTTATACCGATCTCGTGCCCGCCGGTTGATCGCGCCGGAGCAGGTAGCTCGCCTGCCCTCCTCCTTCGGCTGAACGTTTGCGCGGTTTTAACAAGAGCCTGATGTGGCAGGAGTAGGGTCGCTATCGCACCTGAATCAGACCGCGCAGGAGGAGGCCGCTCCGCCCATCGTGCCTGTGCCGGCTCTTTGAACGAGCTCTCCAATCAGTCCCACTCCCCCCTCGCTCTTTCCCCACAGCTCTGCACATTTTTCCCCTTCGAGTATTTCTCCAATTCCCCCTTTTGAAAGTTACTATTGAATCTGCTCCCACCGCCCTTTCAGGCAGCGCGTTCCAGATCACAACAACTCGCTGCGTAAAAAACATTCTCCTCATCTCCCCCTCTGGTTCTTTTACCGATTATCTTCAATCTGTGTCCTCTGGTTACCGACCCTCCTGACATTGGAAACAGTTTCCCCTTGTTTACCCGTATCAAAACCTATCAATACTTTTTAGAATGAGAGGGGATCTCATTGAAACTTATAAAATTCTAACAGGACTGGACAGACTAGATGCAGGAAGGATGTTCCCGATGGTCGGGGAGTCCAGAACCAGGGGTCACAGTCTAAGGATAAGGGGTAAGCCATTTATTTAGGACAGAAATGAGGAGGAATTTCTTCACCCAGAGAGTGGTGAACCTGTGGAATTCGCTACCACAGAAGGCAGTTGAAGCCAATTCATTAAATATATTCAAGAAGGAGTTAGATATATTTCTTAAGGCTAAAGGGATCAAGGGGTATGGGGAGAAGGCAGGGACAGGGTACTGAATTTGGATGATCAGCCATGATCGCATTGAATGGCGGAGCAGGCTCGAGGGGCCGAATGGCCTACTCCTGCTCCTATCTTCTATGTTTCTATATTATTGAATTCCTTTATCATTTTAAGCATCTCGATCAGATCGTTTGGGGAGGGCTAACAAGGAAAGGGAATACACATTAAATGGTAGGACACTGAGTAGTGTAGAGGACCAGAGGGACCTTGGAGTGCATGTCCACAGATCCCTGAAGATAGCAGGCCAGGTAGATAAGGTGGTTAAGAAGGCATCCGGAATGCTTGCCTTTATTAGCCGAGACACAGAATACAAGAGCAGGGGGGTTATGCTTCAACTGTATAAAACACTAGTTAGGCCTCAGCTAGAGCACGGCGTGCAGTTCTGTTCACCACATTACAGGAAGGATGTGATTGCACTAGAGAGGGTGCAGAGGAGATTTACAAGGATGTTGCCTGGGAGTAGAGAATCTTAGCTATGAGGAAAGACTGGATAGACTGGGTCTGTTTTCCTTGGAACAGAGGAGGCTGAGGGGAGACCTTATTGAGGTGTATAAAATTGAGGAGCCTGGGTAGAGTGGATAGAAAGGACCTATTTCCCTTAGCAGAGGGGTCAAAAACCAGGGGGCACAGTCTAAGGATAAGGGGTAAGCCATTTAGGACAGAGATGAGGAGGAATTTCTTCACCCAGAGAGTGGTGAACCTGTGGAATTCTCTACCATACAAGGCAGTTGAGGCCAATTCATTAAATATATTCAAGAAGGAGTTAGATATATTTCTTAAGGCTAAAGGGATCAAGGGATATGGGGAGAAGGCAGGGACAGGGTATGGAGTTTGGATGATCAGCCATGATCTCGTTGAATGGCGGAGCAGGCTCGAGGGGCCGAATGGCCGACTCCTCCTATCTTCTATGTTTCTATACAGCTAGCACATCACCTGTAAGGGAGGTTATTGTATCAGACAGGATTGTCATAGAGTTATGCAGCACAGAAAGAGGCCCTTCGGCCCATCGTGTCCGCACCGGCCATCGAGCCCTGTCTAATCTAATCCCATTTTCCAGCACTTGGTCCGTAGCCTTGTATGCTATGGCGTTTCAAGTGCTCATCTAAATGCTTCTTGAATGTTGTGAGGGCTCCTGCCTCTACCACCCTTTCAGGCAGTGAGTTCCAGATTCCAACCACCCTCTGGGTGGAAAAAGTTTTTCTTCAAATCCCCTCTAAACCTCCTGCCCCTTACCTTGAAACTATGCCCCCTGGTTATTGACCCCTCTACTAAGGGGAAAAGTTCCTTTCTATCCACCCTATCTATGCACCTCATAATTTTGTACACCTCAATCAGGTCCCCCCCTCAGCCTTCTCTGCTGCAAGGAAATTGTCAACAACTTGTATCTGTCCAGCGCCTTTAACGTAGTAAAACGTCCCAAAATGCTTCACAGGGGTGTTAATAGACAAAATATGACCCCAAGCCACATGAGATATTAGGGACAGATGACCAAAAGCTGGGTCAAAGAGGTCGGTTTTAAGGAGCGTCTTATAGGAGGAGAGAGGGGCGGAGAGGTTTAGGGAGGGAATTCCAGAGCTCGGGGGCCCTGGCGCGGTCGCCAATGGTGGAAATCGGGGGATGCGCGAGAGGCCAGAATTGGAGGAACGCACAGATCTCGGAGGGTTGTGGGGGCTGGAGGAGGTTACAGAGATGGGGGGGGGGGGCGAGGCCGTGGCGGGATTTGAAAAAGAGGATGAGAATTCCAAGGGTCCATACCCTCTCTCTCTCATGCAACTAACCGACTCTCTCTCCCAACAGAATGTGGCCCTGTACGCCGACGTCAATGGCAAGCAGTTCCCCGTCACCCGAGGTCAAGACGTCGGGCGCTACCAGGTACGGCGGGCTCGCGGTGGGGGTGAGGGGGATGCTCAAGTCAGCGTGTGGCGTCCAGTGGCCACCCCCTTCACCGTGCGGTCCAGAGTTGCTGCCGCTTGCAGTTCAGTCGTACTGTGTCAATGGAGGGCGATAACCAGGCATCCCACCCCATTGCTGGATGTGAGGGGAGACCTTAGCTTGGGGGTCACACAGCACCTGGGCAGGAGGGCCTGTTACTCCTCTCCCCCTCCCCCTCGATTATCTCCCATTTCATAAACGTGTTTCTGGGCCCACCGATGATAATTGGCATGTTTCTTGCAGAACCCCTCCCAGCAAATGGTGGTGCACTCCCTGGACCCCCCTCCTGCAGATAGTGGCGCACTCCCTGGACACCCCCCCCCCCCGCAGATAGTGGTGCACTCCCTGGACCCCCCCCCCCCCTCCTGCAGATAGTGGCGCACTCCCTGGACCCCCCGCTCCTGCAGATAGTGGCGCACTCCCTGGACCCCACCCCTCCTGCAGATAGTGGCGCACTCCCTGGACACCGCCCCCCCCCCCCCCCCCCCCCCCCGCAGATAGTGGCGCACTCCCTGGACCCCCTCCTGCAGATAGTGGCGCACTCCCTGGACACCACCCCCCCCCCCCCCCCTGCAGATAGTGGCGCACTCCCTGGACCTCCCTCCTGCAGGTAGTGGCGCACTCCCTGGACACCCCCCTCCCCCCCCCCCCCCGCAGATAGTGGCGCACTCCCTGGACCTCCCTCCTGCAGATAGTGGCGCACTCCCTGGACCCCCCCTCTTCCTGCAGATAGTGGCGCACTCCCTGGACCCCTCCTGCAGATAGTGGCACACTCCCTGGGCCCCCCCCCCCCCCTGCAGATAGTGGCGCACTCCCTGGACCCCCCCTCTTCCTGCAGATAGTGGCGCATTCCCTGGACCCCCGCCCCCTTGCAGATAGTGGCGCACTCCCTGGACACCCCCCCCCCCCCCCCTGCAGATAGTGGCGCACTCCCTGGACCCCCCCCCCCCCCCCCTGCAGATAGTGGCGCACTCCCCTTGTCTGATGTGTGTTCAGCGAAAACCACTGGTGATCATACCAGGTGCCTCGGTTTAACCTCTCGCCCGACTCGCGGCACCTCTGGCAGTGTGGTGGTCCCGCCAGGGCGGGGGAGGGAGGGGATCAGCCTCTGTCAAGCCACAGAGCGCCAGGTCTCGGCTCTGCAAGAGCTCGCCCTGCTGCTTCCCCAACCCGTAATTGTACCGGTGCTGCTTCCCTGTTAACCGTGAATTTCCGCACAGGTATCCTGGAGCGCCGAGCACAAGATCGCCAAGTCCGGAACATACGAGGTGAAGTTCTTCGACGAGGAGTCTTACAGCACCTTGAGAAAAGTGAGTCCGATACCCAGAAGCTGGGACTGTTCTCCTTAGAGCAGAGAAGGTTAAGGGGAGATTGACCAGAATGGTACCAGGGATGAGGGACTTCAGTGATGTGGAGAGACTGGAGAAGCTGGGACTGTTCTCCTTAGAGCAGAGAAGGTTAAGGGGAGATTGACCAGAATGGTACCAGGGATGAGGGACTCCAGTGATGTGGAGAGACTGGAGAAGCTGGGGTTGTTCTCCTTAGAGCAGAGAAGGTTAAGGGGAGATTGACCAGAATGGTACCAGGGATGAGGGACTCCAGTGATGTGGAGAGACTGGAGAAGCTGGGGTTGTTCTCCTTAGAGCAGAGAAGGTTAAGGGGAGATTTAATAGAGGTGTTCAAAATCATGGGGGGTTTTGATAGAGTGAATAAGGAGAAACTGTTTCCAGCGGCAGGAGGGTCGGTAACCAGAGGACACAGATTGAAGATAATCGGTAAAAGAACCAGAGGGGAGATGAGGAGAATGTTTTTTACGCAGCGAGTTGTTGTGATCTGGCAGCAGATTCAATAGTAACTTTCAAAAGGGGGAATTGGAGAAATACTTGAAGGTGAAAAATGTGCCGGGCTGTGGGGAAAGAGCAGGGGGGAGTGGGACTAATTAGAGAGCTCGTTCAAAGAGCCGAATGCTGGCCTCCTGCGCTGTAAGATCCTGTGATCCGCCGTCCCCTTTGCCTCTGCGATGGGGGGGTCAAGTTGTTTTGATAGATTTCACTTTTTTTGCCCTTATTAAGCTGCATATTTGCACCTTTTTCCCCCCTGTCAAGGGCTGGTGAGTGTTTGTTTGGGGCTTCTTTAGGCTCCAGTCACATCCGTATGCAACGTGCTGCAACACAGGCCCCACGTAGCAAAGGAAAAAGCACTGCCGGACTCCCTACTCTTTCTCCCCCACCCCTGCAACCGGTGGGCACTGTAGGAGGCCATTCAGCCCCTTGAGCCTGTTACATTAGGAACAGGAGGAGACCGTTCAGCCCACTCGAGCTTGTTACATTAGGAACAGGAGGAGGCCATTCAGCCCCCTCGAGCCTGTTACATTAGGAACAGGAGGAGTCCGTTCAGCCCCCTCGAGCCTGTTACATTAGGAACAGGAGGAGGCCATTCAGCACCCTCGAGCCTGTTACATTAGGAACAGGAGGAGGCCGTTCAGCCCCTCGAGCCTGTTACATTAGGAACAGGAGGAGACCATTCAGCCTCCTCGAGCCTGTTACATTAGGAACAGGAGGAGGCCGTTCAGCCCACTCGAGCCTGTTACATTAGGAACAGGAGGAGGCCGATCAGCCCACTCGAGCCTGTTACATTAGGAACAGGAGGAGGCCGTTCAGCCCACTCGAGCCTGTTACATTAGGAACAGGAGGAGGCCGTTCAGCCCACTCGAGCCTGTTACATTAGGAACAGGAGGAGGCCGATCAGCCCACTCGAGCCTGTTACACAGGAACAGGAGGAGGCCGTTCTGATGCATGTTCGCTGATGACTGCACAGTGTTCAGTTCCATTCACAACTCCTCAGATAATGAAGCAGTCCGTGCCCGAATGTCGCAAGACCTGGACGACGTTAAGGCTTGGGCTGATAAGTGGCAGGTAACATTTGCGCCACACAAGTGCCAGGCAATGACCATCTCTAACAAGAGAGAGTCCAACCACCACTCCTTGACTTTAAACGGCATCACCATCACCGAATCCCCCACCATCAACATCCTGGGGGGTCACCATTGACCAGAAACTTAACTGGACCAGCCACATAAATACTGTAGCTACAAGAGCAGGTCAGAGGCTGGGTATTCTGCGGCGAGTGTCTCACCTCCTGACTCCCCAAAGCCTTTCCACCATCTACAAGGCACAAGTCAGGAGTGTGATGGAATACTCTCCACTTGCCTGGATGAGTTGCAGCTCCAACAACACTCAAGCTCGACACCATCCAGGACAAAGCAGCCCGCTTGATCGGCACCCCGTCCACCACCTTAAACATTCACTCCCTCCACCACCGGCGCACCGTGGCTGCAGTGTGGACCATCTACAAGATGCACTGCAGCAACTCGCCAAGGCTTCTTCGGCAGCACCTCCCAAACCCGCCACCTCTTCCACCTAGAAGGACAAGGGCAGCAGGCGCACGGGAACACCACCACCTCCAAGTTCCCCTCCCAGTCACACACCCCATCCTGACTTGGAAATATATCGGCCGATCCTTCATCGTTGCTGAGTCAAAATCCTGGAACTCCCTCCCTGACAGCGCTGTGGGAGCACCTTCACCGCACGGACTGCAGCGGTTCAAGAAGGCGGCTCACCACCACCTTCTCAAGGGTGATTAGGGACGGGCAATAAATGCTGGCCTTGCCAGCGACGCCCACATCCCAGGAACGCATTAAAAAAAAAAAAAATGATTTCATTGAATGGCGGAACAGGCTCGAGGGGCTGAATGGCCTCCTGTTCCTGTGTAGGGCAGACTGCTGTCGGGTGCGATCGGGGCATCTCTTATTGGATCCATTAAAAGAGGCCCTCACCCCATATCTCTCTCTGACTGTTACCGTTCCGGCACAGGCACAATGGGCCGAATGGCCTCCTCCTATCGCACCGGGGCAGTTGAATGCAGAGTAAAAGATCTGATCGTAAAAAGCTGGGGTCAGTAAAAGTGAAGCTGTCGGATTATCGTAAAAACCGGCAACTGGTTCACTCATGCCCCTTTAGGGTAGGAAACCTGCTTTCCTTATCCGGTCTGAGCCTCCATGTGACTCCAGTCCCACACCCAACGCGGTCGACTCTTAACGGCCCTCCAAAGTGGCCGCTAGGTGGGCTCAAACCCACCGCCAGCGCTTCGGGAAGGCGGCTCGCTGCCACCTTCTCGACTAGGGGGCGGGCGATAAATGCCGGCCTTGCCAACGACGCCCACGTCCCCAGAATGAACCGCCGGCATTGCAGACTGGAGAGAAAAAACACCCCCAAGTCCGCGAGCAAGAAAACGGGTAGAGCTCTTGATCGAAATCCTGGCAGATAGAAAGTCAAATCAAGGCGCACGGTGTCACGAGGAGATGTCATGTCTGACGGCAAGAGGCATGCGAACAGTGAGCTCAAGGAGGGGGGGGACTAAAGGGTCAAAGAGGTGGGTTTTGCAGAGGGATTTGAAGGAGGGGGTGAGGGGGGTGAAGAGGGTCTTGAAGGTGGGGACGGAGCGGGGGGAGGGAGTTCCAGGGATGGACACCAAGTGGTGGAGTGGTAAATAGCGAGGAGGGAAGCCTCAGGCTACAGGACAACATAGACGGGTTGGTCAGATGGGCAGAACACAGGCGGGTTGGTCAGATGGGCAGAGCACAGGCGGGTTGGTCAGATGGGCAGAACACAGGCGGGTTGGTCAGATGGGCAGAACACAGGCGGGTTGGTCAGATGGGCAGAACACAGGCGGGTTGGTCAGATGGGCAGAACACAGGCGGGTTGGTCAGATGGGCAGAACACAGGCGGGTTGGTCAGATGGGCAGAACACAGGCGGGTTGGTCAGATGGGCAGAACACAGGCGGGTTGGTCAGATGGGCAGAACACAGGCGGGTTGGTCAGATGGGCAGAACACAGGCGGGTTGGTCAGATGGGCAGAGCATAGGCGGGTTGGTCAGATGGGCAGAACACAGGCGGGTTGGTCAGATGGGCAGAACACAGGCGGGTTGGTCAGATGGGCAGAACACAGGCGGGTTGGTCAGATGGGCAGAACACAGGCGGGTTGGTCAGATGGGCAGAGCACAGGCGGGTTGGTCAGATGGGCAGAGCACAGGCGGGTTGGTCAGATGGGCAGAACACAGGCGGGTTGGTCAGATGGGCAGAACACAGGCGGGTTGGTCAGATGGGCAGAACACAGGCGGGTTGGTCAGATGGGCAGAACACAGGCGGGTTGGTCAGATGGGCAGAACACAGGCGGGTTGGTCAGATGGGCAGAACAGTGGCAAATGGAATTTAACCCTGAAAAGTGTGAGGTGATGCATTTTGGGAGGACTAACAAGGCAAGGGAATACACAATGAATGGTAGGACCCTAGGAAGGACAGAGGATCAGAGGGACCTTGGTGTGCATGTACATAGATCCCTGAAGGCAGCAGGACAGGTAGATAAGGTGGTTAAAAAGGCATATGGGATACTTGCCTTCATTAGCCGAGGCATAGAATATAAGAGCAGGGAGGTTATGATGGAGCTGTACAAAACGCTAGTTAGGCCACAGCTGGAATACTGTGTGCAGTTCTGGTCGCCACACTATAGGAAGGATGTGATTGCATTGGAGAGGGTGCAGAGGAGATTCCCCAGGATGTTACCTGGGCTGGAGCGCTTCAGCTATGAAGAGAGACTGGACAGGCTGGGGTTGTTTTCCTTAGAGCAGAGAAGGCTGAGGGGGGACCTGATTGAGGTGTACAAAATTATGAGGGGCATAGATAGGGTAGATAGAAAGGAACTTTTCCCCTTAGTAGAGGGGTCAATAACCAGGGGGCATAGTTTCAAGGTAAGGGGCAGGAGGTTTAGAGGGGATTTGAGGAAAAACTTTTTCACCCAGAGGGTGGTTGAAACATAGAAACATAGAGATAGGAACAGGAGTAGGCCATTCGGCCCTTCGAGCCTGCTCCGCCATTCAATGAGATCATGGCTGATCTTCGTCTGAGATCATAGCTGATCTTACCAGTTCAGTACCCCGTCCCCGCCTTTTCTCCGTAACCCTTAATCCCCTTAGCCTTCAGAAATATATCCAATTCTCTCTTGAAAATATTTATTGAATTAGCCTTCACAGCCCTCTGTGGCAGGGAATTCCACAGGCTCACCACTCTTTGAGTGAAGAAATTCTTCCTCATCTCTGTTTTAAATGATTTGCCCGCTATTTTTAGACTGTGGCCCCTGGTTCTGTGCTCCCCTGCCATTGGAAACATTCTCTCTGAATTCAGCCTGTCCAGGCCTGCCATAATTTTATATGTTTCGCTGAGATCCCCTCTCAATCTTCTAAACTCCAGTGAGTACAAGCCCAAACTATTCAATCTCTCCTCGTAGGTCATTCCCGCCATTCCAGGTATCAGCCTGGTGAATCGCCGCTGCACTCTTTCCATGGCAAGAACATCCTTCCGCAGATGGGGCGACCAAAACTGTACACAATACTCCAGATGCGGTCTCACCAGCACCTTGTACAGCTGTAGTAAGGTATCCCTATTCCTATACTCGAACCCCCTTGATATGAAGGCCAACATACCATTTGCCTTCTTAATCGCCTGTTGCACCTGCATGCTCTCCTTCAGTGACTGGTGCACAAGAACACCCAGGTCCCTCTGCACTTCCCCATCTCCCAATCTATTGCCATTTAGATAATAATCCACCCTCCTGTTTTTACCCCCAAAGTGGATAACCTCGCATTTATCCACATTATAGTGCATCTGCCACGTATCCGCCCATTCCCCCAACCTGTCCAAATCGCACTGTAGCCTCCTGACATCCTCATCAGAGCCCACCCCTCCTCCTAGTTTAGTGTCGTCAGCGAATTTGGAAATGTTGCATCCAATTCCCTGATCCAGATCATTTATATATATTGTGAACAGCTGGGGTCCCAGGACAGATCCTTGCGGCACCCCGCTGGTCACTGCCTGCCACTCCGAAAACGAGCCGTTTATTCCAACTCTCTGTTTTCTATCCGCCAGCCAGTTCTCTATCCACGTTAATACTTTGCCCCCAATCCCATGAGCCTTAATTTTGCATGATAATCTTTTGTGTGGAACCTTATCGAAGGCTTTCTGGAAGTCAAGGTACACCACATCCACTGGCTCTCCCCCATCTATTTTACCAGTTACTTCCTCAAAAAATTCCAGCAGATTAGTCAAACACGATTTACCCTTTGTAAATCCATGTTGACTCTGTCCGATCCTTTCCCCATTTGTCAAGTGCTCCGCTATTTTATCCTTAATAATGGACTCTAGCATTTTGCCCACAACCGATGTAAGGCTTACTGGTCTATAATTCCCTGCTTTCTCTCTACCCCCCTTTTTAAATATTGGGGTAACATTAGCTACCCTCCAATCCACGGGTACTGTTCCCGAGTCAATGGAGTTCCGGAAGATGATCCTTAGAGCATCTGCTATCTCCAGGGCCACCTCCTTAAGTACCCTAGGATGTAGTTTATCAGGCCCCGGGGATTTGTCGGCCTTCAGTCCCCTCAACTTACCCAACACCATATCCCTAGAGATACTAATTTCTGTCAGCTCCTCCCTCTCATTAGTCCCTATGTTTGCCGATATTCCTGGGAGGTTATTTGTGTCCTCCTTTGTGAATACAGAACCAAAGTATGAGTTTAATTGGTCTGCCATTTCCTTATTCTCCATTATATATTCTCCCGAATCGGACTGCAAGGGACCGACTTGGGATTTTACCAGTCTTTTCCTCCTGATATACCGATAAAAGCTTTTGCAGTCTGTCTTTATGTTTGCTGCAAGTTTACTTTCGTATTCTATTTTCCCCTTCCTGATTAATCCCTTTGTCCTCTTTTGCTGTATCCTGTACTGCCCCCAATCTTCCGGTCTGGTGCTTTTTTTTGCCAGTTGATATGCCCTTTTTTTTGATTTTATGCTGTCCCTAATTTCCCTCGTTATCCACGGTTGAGTCACCTTTTTAGGTTTATTTTTATGCCAAACTGGTATAAACATGTTCTGGAATTCTTCCATTCTATCTTTGAATGCTTGCCATTGTCTATCCACTGTCAATCCCCCCAGAAACACCACCCAATCAATCTTACCCAATTCCCGTCTCATACCCTCGTAATTCCCTTTATTTAAGTTCTGGACCTTAGTCTCTGATTCAATTTCCTCACTCTCCATCTCGACTGAGAGCTCGATCATATTATGATCGCTCTGACCCAAGGGGCCTCGTACAAGAAGATTGCTGATAAGTCCCTTCTCATTGCACAATACCCAGTCTAAAATGGCCTGATCTCGAGTCGGCTCCTCGACATATTGGTCCAGATAACCGTCCCGAAAACATTCCAGGAATTCCTCCTCCTCAGAATTTTTACTAATTTGGGTAGTCCAATCAATATGTAAATTAAAGTCACCCATGATGACAGCTGTGCTCTTATCGCACGCTTCTCTAATTTCCCTTTTTATGCCTTCCCTCACCTCCATATTACTATTTGGAGGCCTATATATCACACCCACTAACGTTTTCCTCCCCTTGCTATTTCTCATTTCTACCCATACAGATTCCGTTTCATCCGAGTTAATATCCTTCCTTTCCATTGCATTAATCCCCTCCTTTACCAGCAATGCTACCCCACCTCCCCTACCTTTTTGCCGATCCTTCCTAAATATTGTATATCCCTGGATGTTAAGTTCCCAGCCTTGCCCACCCTGCAGCCACGTTTCTGTAATCCCAATCAAATCATACTTGTTTACCTCTATTTCCACAACTAATTCATCCACCTTGTTCCTAATGCTTCTAGCATTAAGATACAAAGCCTTCAGGCTTGCTTTTTTCACACTCTCATTATGAATTAGTTTGGCCCTTTGTGTTTCTCTCCTTTGCTTATTGCTTCTCACCTTTCTACCATCTATTTCTAACTTCATATGACTTCCCTCTTTTCCACTACCTAGGTTCCCATCCCCCTGCCAAATTAGTTTAAATCCTCCCGAACCGCCCTAGAAAATATTACCCCGAGGACATCGGCTCCCTCACAGTTCAGGTGTAGACCGTCCCCTTGGTACAGGTCACTCCTCCCCAAGAACTGGTTCCAATGCCTCAAGAATTTAAATCCCTCTCCCTTGCACCACTGCTCAAGCCACGTATTTAGCTTATCTATCTTACTCCCTCTAAACTTATTAGCTCGTGGCACTGGTAGCAATCCAGAGATTACTACCTTTGAGGTCCTACTTTTCAATTTAGCTCCTAACTCCCTAAATTCAGCTTGTAGGACCTCCTCCCTCTTTTTACCTACATCGTTGGTACCTACATGTACCACGACAACTGGCTGATCCCCCTCCCCCTTCAGAATGCTCTGCACCCGCTCCGAGACATCCTTGACCCTTGCACCAGGGAGGCAACATACCATCTTGGAGTCTCGGTCTCGGCCACAGAAACTCCTATCTATCCCCCTTACAATTGAATCCCCTATCACTATAGCCCTATCCCTCTTTTTCCCGCCCTTCTGTGCAGCAGAGCCAGTCATGGTGCCCTGAACCTGGCTGCTGGTGCCTTCCCCTGATAAGTCATCTCCCCCAACAGTACCCAAAACGGTAAACCTGTTTTGGAGGGAGATGACCGCAGGTGACTCCTGCACTACCTTCCTGCCTTTACCCTGCCTTTTGGTCACCCATTTACTGTCTGAGCTAGCCTTTACCTGCGGTGTGACCAACTCACTGAATGTGCTATCCACAACATCCTCAGCATCGCGTATGCTCCAGAGTGAGTCCATTCGCAGCTCCAGCGCCGCCATGCGGTCCGCTAGGAGCTGCAGCTGGACACACTTCCTGCACACATAGTTGTCAGGGACAGTGTCCCTGATTTCCCACATGGCACAGGAGAAGCATGACACGGGTCCGAGCTGCCCTTCCATGACTTAACCCTTACAATACCCTTTTATTTACTACGATTTAGCTTAATTATTGAATTCTACTTAGAATAAGTTTGTGAAAGTACTCACCAACCAGTCACCTACCTGTTTTCTGGTGTTGTATTTTCACTGCCGCCTCCTGTCCTGGAACCTTTTCCACCTAGGTTAGGCTCCTGAAATAAAATAAATTGAACCTACCTTTTCAACTTCCCCTAACCCCTAAAAGGTTAGAGGAGGTGGAAGGGTGGGAGACACTACACTGTAGTGTTTCGGGTTTAGCAACAGCTCCACCTATATAAGAGTTACTGGCCTCCTGCTCTCCCGACTGCACCAGCTGTGAAAGAAAAAGCCCGCGAAAGGTGAGCTTTTAAACTCACCAGTTACTGGCCTCCTGCTCTCCCGACTGCCCCAGCAGTTACTGGCCTCCTGCTCTCCCGACTGCCCCAGCTGTGGTCTCGGGCCTCGCCTCTCTCCAGTTTTTATACCGGGCTCCGACTCACTGCTCCCGACTGGTCTCGGGCCTCGCTGGTCGCCGGGTTTTCTCCCGAGCTCCTCCTCGCTGCTCCCGCTGGTCCTGACTCCGCCTCCACCCGCTGCCGATGCCGCACTGGGGCCTACCTGAGCCTCTGGGGCCTCTTGTAGTCGCTCTGCCGCTCAGCTCCGCCTCCACCCGCTGCTGATGCCGCACTGGGGCCTACCTGAGCCTCTGGGGCCTCTTGTAGTCGCTCTGCCGCTCAGCTCCGCCTCCACCCGCTGCCGATGCCGCACTGGGGCCTACCTGAGCCTCTGGGGCCTCTTGTAGTCGCTCTGCCGCTCAGCTCCGCCTCCACCCGCTGCCGATGCCGCACTGGGGCCTACCTGAGCCTCTGGGGCCTCTTGTAGTCGCTCTGCCGCTCAGCTCCGCCTCCACCCGCTGCCGATGCCGCACTGGGGCCTACCTGAGCCTCTGGGGCCTCTTGTAGTCGCTCTGCCGCTCAGCTCCGCCTCCACCCGCTGCCGATGCTGCCGTGGAATCTAGAACTCACTGCCTGAAAGGGTGGTAGAGGCAGGAACCCTCACAACATTCAAGAAGCATTTAGATGAGCACTTGAAACGCCACAGCATACAAGGCTACGGACCAAGTGCTGGGAAATGGGATTAGAATAGACAGGGCTTGATGGCCAGCGCGGACACGATGGGCCGAAGGGCCTCTTTCTGTGCTGTATAACTCTGTGACTAAGTGGTTGAAGGCACAGCCGCCGTGGGTAAGCACCAGTCGCTGAAGGTAAGCATGCAGGTGCAGCAGGCGGTTAAGAAGGCAAATGGTATGTTGGCCTTCGTAGCGAGAGGATTCGAGTACAGGAGCAAGGATGTCTTGCTGCAGTTGTACAGGGCCTTGGTGAGACCACATCTTGAGTATTGTGTGCAGTTTTGGTCGCCTTATCTGAGGAAGGATGTTCTTGCCATGGAGAGAGTGCAGTGAAGATTCACCAGGCTGATACCTGGGATGGCAGGAATGACGTATGAGGAGAGATTGGGTCGATTGGGCTTATACTCACTGGAGTTTAGAAGAATGAGAGGGGATCTCATTGAAACTTATAAAATTCTAACAGGACTAGACAGACTAGATGCAGGAAGGATGTTCCCGATGGCGGGGGAGTCCAGAACCAGGGGTCACAGTCTAAGGATAAGGGGTAAGCCATTTAGGACAGAGATGAGGAGGAATTTCTTCACCCAGAGAGTGGTGAACCTGTGGAATTCTCTACCACAGAAGGCAGTAGAGGCCAATTCATTAAATATATTCAAGAAGGAGTTGGATATATTTCTTAAGGCTAAAGGGATCAAGGGATATGGGGAGAAGGCAGGGACAGGGTACTGAATTTGGATGATCAGCCACGATCACATTGAATGGCGGAGCAGGCTCGAGTGGCCGAATGGCCTCCTCCTGCTCCTATCTTTCTATGTTGGTGGGGTGAAGGGGTGTAGAGGTTGCTCGAGGTGAAGGGACCTGTGCTCTCCTGCCCACTTCCGCCGGCACGCCACTTTGAAACTGCTGCCGATTGATCTTCTCATGCCCTCCCATCTTGTTCACTCCCAAGGCTCAGAGGAACAGTGAGGATCTGTCTGCCATCAAGCCCCTGTTCGCCGTCAACGTTGACCATCGGGTGAGTGACTGAAAGTGCATGGGCACCTCTTGCACTGTTTGGGGAGGCGATCGTCGCCCGAGGTGGGGAGGGGGGAAGGCGATGCAGAAGGCTCGAGCTCTTTAAGCGCGCAGTCTCTCTCGGGGTCGCGCTGTTTGAGGGTTGTGTGTGTGTGTGGTGTGTGGTGTGTGGTGTGTGTGTGTGTGTGTGTGTGTGTGTGTGTGATACTCCCCGCGTCCTTGTTCCGATCTAACTTTGATCTCTCTTCCTAACCCCCCCCCAGGGAGCGTGGAACGGGCCCTGGGTTGCGACCGAAGTGGTTGCCGCAGCGATCGGCTTGCTGGTTTACTACCTGGCGTTCAGCGCGAAAAGCAGCATCCAGGCTTGACGGAAGGACCGGAGCGGGGCCCGGGGGGTGTGCGGTGCGAGCGGGAGGGATGGGGGCCCCCCCGAGTGGGCTGAAGATTCGTGGACTGAGGAGTAAATCGGAGCCGAGGGGCAGAGCGGGAACTAATGTGGTTGAATAAAACAATATTTCGACAGATTGGTTTGGTTCCTCTCTTGACAAGATCACAGTGCCTTTCACTAAGCAATTACAGGAAACTCTCGATTTACCGGCAACTAAATAACCGGAAATCTCTGTTAACCGGCAAAATGCAGGAGTAGGTTCAGGTAAGTTTTACTTCATATTAATTGCCTTCCTCCATCTGTTGCTGTGCAAGGGTGTGGCTGCAGCTGTTGCTAAGCTACAGACACGCTTGGAACTTGTGGCCATTGTTCTGCACCTGTTGCTAAGCAACAGGGTTTGTTGCTTTATACGGAGCTCTCAGCTCTCCGTATCTTTTACTATAGCTCTTGGTTATCCGGAATTTTTGATGAACCGGCACCCCGTCGGTGCCGGGTAAATAGAGTTTCCTGTACTTGGGGCTCTGCAGAACAGAAGGAGGCCGTTCAACCTGTCATTCTTGTGCTGGCTTGTCGAAAGTGTTATCCAATTAGATCCACACTTCTCCCCCCACCCGCAACCTGCTTCACAGCCCCTGCAATACTTGCAGCCCCTCTTATCGAGGGAAATAAATACGGTTTCTGTACAGCAGGATCCCACAGTCAGCCAAGAAACCAATCGTCGAACACAGGAAACTTCAGTTTATCCAGAGGTTAAATGTCCGGAAAGCTCTATCCACCGGCAAAATTCAGGAGTCAGTTCAGATAAGATTTTTTTTCTTTTCGTTGCTTTTTTTTTTCTGCAGTCGTGGCTCTGCAAGGTCTAGCTGAAGCTGTTGCTTAGCTACAGAGACGCTTGCAAGCTACGCTGACTGTTTTGAAGCTGTTGCTAAGCAACAGGGTTTGTTGCTTCACACGGAGCTCAGAAGCTCCGTATGTTTTAACATTAGCGCTGGTTTCTACGGCAGTTTTGATCGACCGGCACCAGCTCGGTCCCGTCAGTGCCTGATACAAGAAAGTTTCCTGTACTCTGCTTTGGTTGGTGATGTTGATTGAGGAATAAATACTGGTCCCAGAGCTCCTCTGCCCGCCCTCCTTCCAATAGTGGCCGTGGGATCGTTTACGTCCCACCTGAGAGGGCAGGTGCAGCACGGGTTAGATACAGAGTAAAGCTCCCTCTACACTGTCCCATCAAACACTCCCAGGGCAGGTACAGCATGGGTTAGACACAAAGTAAAGCTCCCTCTACACTGTCCCATCAAACACTCCCAGGGCAGGTACAGCACAGGTTAGATACAGAGTAAAGCTCCCTCTACACTGTCCCATCAAACACTCCCAGGGCAGGTACAGCCCGGGTTAGATACAGAGTAAATCTCTCTCTACACTGTCCCATCAAACACTCCCAGGGCAGGTACAGCACGGGTTAGCTACAGAGTAAAGCTCCCTCTACACTGTCCCCATCAAACACTCCCAGAGCAGGTACAGCACGGGTTAGATACAGAGTAAATCTCTCTACACTGTCCCATCAAACACTCCCAGGGCAGGTACAGCACGGGTTAGATACAGAGTAAAGCTCCCTCTACACTGTCCCATCAAACACTCCCAGGGCAGGTACAGCACGGGTTAGATACAGAGTAAAGCTCCCTCTACACTGTCCCATCAAACACTCCCAGGGCAGGTACAGCACGGGTTAGATACAGAGTAAAGCTCCCTCTACACTGTCCCATCAAACACTCCCAGGGCAGGTACAGCACGGGTTAGATACAGAGTAAAGCTCCCTCTACACTGTCCCATCAAACACTCCCAAGGCAGGTACAGCACGGGTTAGATACAGAGTAAAGCTCCCTCTACACTGTCCCATCAAACACTTCCAGGGCAGGTACAGCACGGGTTAGATACAGAGTAAAGCTCCCTCTACACTGTCCCATCAAACACTCCCAGGGCAGGTACAGCACGGGTTAGATACAGAGTAAAGCTCCCTCTACACTGTCCCATCAAACACTCCCAGGGCAGGTACAGCACGGGTTAGATACAGAGTAAAGCTCCCTCTACACTGTCCCCATCAAACACTCCCAGGGCAGGTACAGCACGGGTTAGATACAGAGTAAAGCTCCCTCCACACTGTCCCATCAAACACTCTCAGGGCACGTACAGCACGGGTTAGATACAGAATAAAGCTCCCTCTACACTGTCCCCATCAAACACTCCCAGGGCAGGTACAGCACGGGTTAGATAGAGTAAAGCTCCCTCTATACTGTCCCATCAAATACTCCCAGGGCAGGTACAGCATGGGTTAGATACAGAGTAAAGCTCCCTCTATACTGTCCCATCAAATACTCCCAGGGCAGGTACAGCACGGGTTAGATACAGAGTAAAGCTCCCTCTACACTGTCCCCATCAAACACTCCCAGGGCAGGTACAGCAGGGGTTAGATACAGAGTAAAGCTCACTCTACACTGTCCCATCAAACACTCCCAGGACAGGTACAGCACGGGTTAGATACAGAGTAAAGCTCCCTCTGCACTGTCCCATCAAACACTCGCAGGGCAGGTACAGCACGGGTTAGATACAGAGTAAAGCTCCCTCTACACTGTCCCCATGAAACACTCCCAGGACAGGTACAGCAGGGGTTAGATACAGAGTAAAGCTCACTCTACACTGTCCCATCAAACACTCCCAGGACAGGTACAGCAGGGGTTAGATACAGAGTAAAGCTCCCTCTGCACTGTCCCATCAAACACTCGCAGGGCAGGTACAGCACGGGTTAGATACAGAGTAAAGCTCCCTCTACACTGTCCCCATGAAACACTCCCAGGACAGGTACAGCACGGGTTAGATACAGAGTAAAGCTCCCTCTACACTGTCCCATCAAACACTCCCAGGACAGGTACAGCACGGGTTAGATACAGAGTAAAGGTCCCTCTGCACTGTCCCATCAAACACTCGCAGGGCAGGTACAGCACGGGTTAGATACAGAGTAAAGCTCCCTCTACACTGTCCCCATGAAACACTCCCAGGACAGGTGCAGCACGGGTTAGATACAGAGTAAAGCTCCCTCTACACTGTCCCATCAAAAACTCCCAGGGCAGGTACAGCACGGGTTAGATACAGAGTAAAGCTCCCTCTACACTGTCCCCATCAAACACTCCCAGGGCAGGTACAGCACGGGTTAGATACAGAGTAAAGCTCCCTCTACACTGTCCCATCAAACACTCCCAGGGCAGGTACAGCACGGGTTAGATACAGAGTAAAGCTCCCTCTACACTGTCCCATCAGACACTCCCAGGGCAGGTACAGCATGGGTTAGATACAGAGTAAAGCTCCCTCTACACTGTCCCATCAAATACTCCCAGGGCAGGTACAGCACGGGTTAGATACAGAGTAAAGCTCCCTCTACACTGTCCCATCAAATACTCCCAGGGCAGGTACGGATGAATACCCCTCACTATCTGATAGCATAAGCAGAGCTATGCCGCAGCAGTGGGGGTTGTGTACGCAGTACCCAGTGACCACCAGCTGGCAGCAAGTGCCATCGCCTCACCTGGACCAACACAACAGTCAGGTGCAGAGTCGGTGACCCCTGACCCCTCCAGGGCAAGTACAAAGCTGCAGCCCCATTGCGGGGTGGGGAAACAACAAGAAGTGGGATAATTTGTCCCCTGCCTTTGCCCTGTACCGGCATTGCTGCCCTATTTAAGCAGTTCTCCTTCCCTCTGATGAATTAGTCCCACTCCCCCCTGCTCTTTCCCACACAGCACTGCACATTTTTCCCCTTGGGAGTGGGATTAATTGGATTGCTCATTCGACACCATCCAGGACCAAGCAGCCCGCTTGATCGGCACCCCATCCACCACCTTAAACATTCACTCCCTCCACCACCGGCGCACCGTGTCCGCAGTGTGGACCATCTACAAGATGCACTGCAGCAACTCACCAAGGCTTCTTCGGCAGCACCTCCCAAACCCGCGACCTCCTCCACCTAGAAGGACAAGGGCAGCAGGCGCGTGGGAACACCACCACCTCCAAGTTCCCCTCCAAGTCACACACACCATCCTGACTTGGAAATATATCGGCCGTTCCTTCATCATCGCTGGGTCAAAATCCTGGAACTCCCTCCCTGACAGCGCTGTGGGAGTACCTTCACCACACGGACTGCAGCGGTTCAAGAAGGCGGCTCACCACCACCTTCTCAAGGGCGATTAGGGATGGACAATAAATGCTGGGCCTTCCTAGCGATGCCCACATCCCGTGAATAATTTTTTAAAATGTCCCTCGCTACGCGCGACCGACCGATGAATGAGCACGCGCGCCGCGCCCTTTCCGCTGGTAACCAGCCGACCCAGGTCTGATTGGAGGGTGTGGATTACAGGTTGCGGAGGGGGGGGGCAAGCTGCCTGGCAACAACAACAACCACTGGCCTTCAACCACACCAACACCTGAGTCACTCCCCTGCAGAGGACAATGACTTTCAAAGAGTGTTGGATGCGGGGAAGCAAAATGGAGGGTCTCCCAAGTATCCCACCTCGTAACCCACACTCACCCCTCAGTACGCACGCTATACATATTACAGAGAGTCTACAGCCCAGAAACAGGCCATTCGGCCCCTGTGCTCCGTGCCAGTGTTTCTGCTCCACACCAGCCTCCTCCCGCCCCCTCTTCATCTCACCCCATCACCATATCCTTCTATTCCTTTCTCCCTCATGTGTTTCTCCAGCTTCCCCCTTAAATAAATCTACACTATTCGCCTCGACCACTCCCTGTGGTAGGGAGTTCCACATTCTCACCACTCTCTGGGGAAAGAAGTTTCTCCTGAATTCCCCATTGGATTTATTAGTGACTCTCTTATATTGACGGCCCCTAGTTCTGGTCTCCCCCACAAGTGGAGACATCTTCTCTACGTCTACCCTATCGAAACCCCTTTTAAAGACCTCCATCAGGTCACCCCTCAGCCTTCTCTTTTCTGGAGAAAACAGCCCCAGCCTGCTCAATCTTTCCTGATAAGTATATACTGAGCAGTAAAGCCAAACAGAGAGACACCAGTCAGTGTACAGATATCTCTCTGAGAGGGAGAGGACTGAGAGACACCAGTCAGTGTACAGATATCTCTCTCAGAGAGAGGGGACTGAGAGACACCAGTCAGTGTACAGATATCTCCCTGAAGGAGAGGGGACTGAGAGACACCAGTCAGTGTACAGATATCTCCCTGAGAGAGAGGACTGAGAGACACCAGTCAGTGTACAGATATCCCCCTGAGAGAGAGGGGACTGAGAGACACCAGTCAGTGTACAGATATCTCCCTGAGAGAGAGGGGACTGAGAGACACCAGTCAGTGTACAGATATCTCCCTGAGAGAGAGGGGACTGAGAGACACCAGTCGGTGTACAGATATCTCCCTGAGGGAGAGGGACTGAGAGACACCAGTCAGTGTACAGATATCCCCCTGAGAGGGGACTGAGAGACACCAGTCAGTGTACAGATATCTCCCTGAGAGAGAGGGGACTGAGAGACACCAGTCAGTGTACAGATATCTCCCTGAGGGAGAGGGGACTGAGAGACACCAGTCAGTGTACAGGTATCTCCCTGAGGGAGAGGGACTGAGAGACACCAGTCAGTGTGCAGATATCTCCCTGAGGGAGAGGGGACTGAGACACCAGTCAGTGTACAGATATCTCCCTGAGAGAGAGGGGACTGAGTGACACCAGTCAGTGTACAGATATCTCCCTGAGAGAGAGGAGACTGAGAGACACCAGTCAGTGTACAGATATCTCCCTGAGAGAGGGACTGAGAGACACCAGTCAGTGTACAGATATCCCCCTGAGAGAGAGGGGACTGAGAGGCACCAGTCAGTGTACAGATATTTCCCTGAGGAAGAGGGACTGAGAGACACCAGTCAGTGTACAGATATCTCCCTGAGAGAGAGGGACTGAGAGACACCAGTCAGTGTGCAGATATCTCCCTGAGAGAGAGGGACTGAGAGACACCAGTCAGTGTACAGATATCTCCCTGAGGGAGAGGGGACTGAGAGACACCAGTCACTGTACAGACATCTCCCTGAGAGAGGGGACTGAGAGACACCAGTCAGTGTACAGATATCTCCCTGAGAGAGGGGACTGAGAGACACCAGTCAGTGTACAGATATCTCCCTGAGAGAGAGGGGACTGAGAGACATCAGTCAATGTAGAGATATCTCCCTGAGAGAGGGGACTGAGAGACACCAGTCAGTGTACAGATATCTCCCTGAGAGAGAGGGACTGAGAGACTCCAGTCAGTGTACAGATATCTCCCTGAGAGAGGGGACTGAGAGACACCAGTCAGTGTACAGATATCTCCCTGAGAGAGGACTGAGAGACACCAGTCAGTGTACAGATATCTCCCTGAGAGAGAGGGGACTGAGAGACACCAGTCAGTGTACAGATATCTCCCTGAGGGAGAGGGGACTGAGAGACACCAGTCAGTGTACAGATATCTCCCTGAGAGAGAGAGGGGACTGAGAGACACCAGTCATTGTACAGATATCTCCCTGAGGGAGAGGGGACTGGGAGACACCAGTCAGTGTACAGATATCTCCCTGAGGGAGAGGGGACTGAGAGACACCAGTCAGTGTACAGATATCTCCCTGAGGGAGAGGGACTGAGAGACAACAGTCAGTGTACAGATATCTCCCTGAGAGAGAGGGGACTGGGAGACACCAGTCAGTGTACAGATATCTCCCTGAGGGAGAGGGCCTGAGAGACACCAGTCAGTCTACAGATATCTCCCTGAGGGAGAGAGGGGACTGAGAGACTCCAGTCAGTGTATAGATATCTCCGTGAGAGAGAGGGACTGAGAGACACCAGTCAGTGTACAGATATCTCTCTGAGAGAGGGGAACTGAGAGACACCAGTCAGTGTACAGATATCTCCCTGAGGGAGAGGGGACTGAGAGACACCAGTCAGTGTACAGATATCTCCCTGAGAGAGAGGGGACTGAGAGACACCAGTCAGTGTACAGATATCTCCCTGAGGGAGAGGGGACTGAGAGACACCAGTCAGTGTACAGATATCTCCCTGAGGGAGAGGGACTGAGAGACACCAGTCAGTGTGCAGATATCTCCCTGAGGGAGAGGGACTGAGAGACACCAGTCAGTGTACAGATAGCTCCCTGAGAGAGAGGGACTGAGAGACACCAGTCAGTGTAAAGATATCTCCCTGAGAGAGAGGGACTGAGAGACACCAGTCAGTGTAGAGATATCTCCCTGAGAGAGGGGACTGAGACACACCAGTCAGTGTACAGATATCTCCCTGAGAGAGGGACTGAGAGACACCAGTCAGTGTATAGATATCTCCCTGAGAGAGAGGGGACTGAGAGACACCAGTCAGTGTACAGATATCGCCCTGAGAGAGAGGGGACTGAGAGACACCAGTCAGTGTACAGATATCTCCCTGAGGGAGAGGGGACTCAGAGACACCAGTCAGTGTACAGATATCTCCCTGAGAGAGAGGGGACTGAGAGACACCAGTCAGTGTACAGATACCTCCCTGAGGGAGAGGGGACTGAGAGACACCAGTCAGTGTACAGATATCTCCCTGAGGGAGAGGAACTGAGAGACACCAGTCAGTGTACAGATATCTCCCTGAGGGAGAGGGACTGAGAGACACCAGTCAGTGTACAGATATCTCCCTGAGAGAGAGGGGACTGAGAGACACCAGTCAGTGTACAGATACCTCCCTGAGGGAGAGGGGACTGAGAGACACCAGTCAGTGTACAGATATCTCCCTGAGGGAGAGGGACTGAGAGACACCAGTCAGATATCTCCCTGAGGGAGAGGGGACTGAGACACCAGTCAGTGTACAGATATCTCCCTGAGAGAGAGGGGACTGAGTGACACCAGTCAGTGTACAGATATCTCCCTGAGGGAGAGGGACTGAGAGACACCAGTCAGATATCTCCCTGAGGGAGAGGGAACTGAGAGACACCAGTCAGTGTACAGATATCTCCCTGAGGGAGAGGAACTGAGAGACACCAGTCAGTGTACAGATATCTCCCTGAGGGAGAGGGACTGAGAGACACCAGTCAGATATCTCCCTGAGGGAGAGGGGACTGAGAGACACCAGTCAGTGTACAGATATCTCCCTGAGGGAGAGGGACTGAGAGACACCAGTCAGTGTACAGATATCTCCCTGAGAGAGAGGGACTGAGAGACACCAGTCAGTGTGCAGATATCTCCCTGAGAGAGAGGGACTGAGAGACACCAGTCAGTGTACAGATATCTCCCTGAGGGAGAGGGGACTGAGAGACACCAGTCACTGTACAGACATCTCCCTGAGAGAGGGGACTGAGAGACATCAGTCAATGTAGAGATATCTCCCTGAGAGAGGGGACTGAGAGACACCAGTCAGTGTACAGATATCTCCCTGAGAGAGAGGGACTGAGAGACTCCAGTCAGTGTACAGATATCTCCCTGAGATGGACTGAGAGACACCAGTCAGTGTACAGATATCTCCATGAGAGAGGACTGAGAGACACCAGTCAGTGTACAGATATCTTCCTGAGAGAGAGGGGACTGAGAGACACCAGTCAGTGTACAGATATCTCCCTGAGAGAGAGGAACTGAGAGACACCAGTCAGTGTACAGATATCTCCCTGAGAGAGAGGGGACTGAGAGACACCAGTCAGTGTACAGATATCTCCCTGAGAGAGAGGGGACTGAGGGACACCAGTCAGTGTACAGATATCTCCCTGAGAGAGAGAGGGGACTGAGAGACACCAGTCATTGTACAGATATCTCCCTGAGGGAGAGGGGACTGGGAGACACCAGTCAGTGTACAGATATCTCCCTGAGGGAGAGGGACTGAGAGACAACAGTCAGTGGACAGATACCTCCCTGAGAGAGAGGGGACTGGGAGACACCAGTCAGTGTACAGATATCTCCCTGAGGGAGAGGGCCTGAGAGACACCAGTCAGTCTACAGATATCTCCCTGAGGGAGAGAGGGGACTGAGAGACTCCAGTCAGTGTATAGATATCTCCGTGAGAGAGAGGGACTGAGAGACACCAGTCAGTGTACAGATATCTCTCTGAGAGAGGGGAACTGAGAGACACCAGTCAGTGTACAGATATCTCCCTGAGGGAGAGGGGACTGAGAGACACCAGTCAGTGTACAGATAGCTCCCTGAGAGAGAGGGACTGAGAGACACCAGTCAGTGTGAAGATATCTCCCTGAGAGAGAGGGACTGAGAGACACCAGTCAGTGTGCAGATATCTCCCTGAGAGAGAGGGACTGAGAGACACCAGTCAGTGTACAGATATCTCCCTGAGGGAGAGGGGACTGAGAGACACCAGTCACTGTACAGACATCTCCCTGAGAGAGGGGACTGAGAGACACCAGTCAGTGTACAGCTATCTCCCTGAGAGAGGGGACTGAGAGACACCAGTCAGTGTACAGATATCTCCCTGAGAGAGAGGGGACTGAGAGACATCAGTCAATGTAGAGATATCTCCCTGAGAGAGGGGACTGAGAGACACCAGTCAGTGTACAGATATCTCCCTGAGGGGACTGAGAGACACCAGTCAGTGTACAGATATCTCCCTGAGAGAGAGGGGACTGAGTGACACCAGTCAGTGTACAGATATCTCCCTGAGGGGGAGAGGGGACTGAGAGACACCAGTCAGTGTACAGATATCTCCCTGAGAGAGGGACTGAGAGACACCAGTCAGTGTATAGATATCTCCCTGAGAGAGAGGGGACTGAGAGACACCAGTCAGTGTACAGATATCTCCCTGAGGGAGAGGGGACTCAGAGACACCAGTCAGTGTACAGATATCTCCCTGAGAGAGAGGGGACTGAGAGACACCAGTCAGTGTACAGATACCTCCCTGAGGGAGAGGGGACTGAGAGACACCAGTCAGTGTACAGATATCTCCCTGAGGGAGAGGAACTGAGAGACACCAGTCAGATATCTCCCTGAGGGAGAGGGGACTGAGACACCAGTCAGTGTACAGATATCTCCCTGAGAGAGAGGGGACTGAGTGACACCAGTCAGTGTACAGATATCTCCCTGAGAGAGAGGAGACTGAGAGACACCAGTCAGTGTACAGATATCTCCCTGAGAGAGGGGACTGAGAAACACCAGTCAGTGTACAGATATCTCCCTGAGAGAGAGGGGACTGAGAGACATCAGTCAGTGTACAGATATCTCCCTGAGAGAGAGGGACTGAGAGACTCCAGTCAGTGTACAGATATCTCCCTGAGAGAGGGGACTGAGAGACACCAGTCAGTGTACAGATATCTCCCTGAGAGAGAGGGGACTGAGAGACATCAGTCAGTGTACAGATATATCCCTGAGAGAGGGGACTGAGAGACACCAGTCAGTGTACAGATATCTCCCTGAGAGAGAGGGACTGAGAGACACCAGTCAGTGTACAGATATCTCCCTGAGGGAGAGGGGACTGAGAGACACCAGTCAGTGTACAGATATCTCCCTCAGAGAGAGGGGACTGAGACACCAGTCAGTGTACAGATATCTCCCTGAGAGAGAGGGGACTGAGAGACACCAGTCAGTGTACAGATATCTCCCTGAGGGAGAGGGGACTGAGAGACACCAGTCAGTGTACAGATATCTCCCTGAGAGAGGGACTGAGAGACACCAGTCAGTGTATAGATATCTCCCTGAGAGAGAGGGGACTGAGAGACACCAGTCAGTGTACAGATATCGCCCTGAGAGAGAGGGGACTGAGAGACACCAGTCAGTGTACAGATATCTCCCTGAGGGAGAGGGGACTGAGAGACACCAGTCAGTGTACAGATATCTCCCTGAGAGAGAGGGGACTGAGAGACACCAGTCAGTGTACAGATATCTCCCTGAGGGAGAGGGGACTGAGAGACCCCAGTCAGTGTACAGATATCTCCCTGAGAGAGAGGGACTGAGAGACACCAGTCAGTGTACAGATATCTCCCTGAGGGAGAGGGGATTGAGAGACACCAGTCAGTGTACAGATATCTCCCTGAGAGAGAGTGGACTGAGAGACACCAGTCAGTGTGCAGATATCTCCCTGAGAGAGAGGGACTGAGAGACACCAGTCAGTGTACAGATATCTCCCTGAGGGAGAGGGGATTGAGAGACACCAGTCAGTGTACAGATATCTCCCTGAGAGGGACTGAGAGACACCAGTCAGTGTACAGATATCTCCCTGAGGGAGGGGGGATTGAGAGACACCAGTCAGTGTACAGGTATCTCCCTGAGAGAGAGGGACTGAGAGACACCAGTCAGTGTACAGATATCTCCCTGAGAGAGAGTGGACTGAGAGGCACCAGTCAGTGTACAGATATCTCCCTGAGGGAGAGGGGACTGAGAGACACCAGTCAGTGTACAGATATCTCCCTGAGAGAGAGGGACTGAGAGACACCAGTCAGTGTACAGATATCTCCCTGAGGGAGACGGGATTGAGAGACACCAGTCAGTGTACAGTTTGCTTTTTTCGATACAGTTCTGCTTTAATTGGGAGTGGTTGACCTGTGAAGGGTTTACACAATCTCCTACTCTTGCTACATCTCCCTGAGACATCTGCTGGTGAATTGAGGCTGTCCTTTGTCTTGCTGTTTGAGGGCACGTTGAATCTTGCCGTGTCTGCACTTTCTTTGTGCAGGAACAGGCTCGGATTCTAGCACCTGTCAATCCCTTGAGGCTTCAGAAGGCCATGGCAGGCTGCCCAGTGTGAGCGAGAACTCACCGACAAATTTAGCTATTTTCCTCCGGTGTCTCCCCCTCCCCCGAAGGGGCTGTCTCTGCGTGTGTGGGCCGTGCACGAGAGTCAAGCATGCGGAGCAGCAGTGCCACGTCCAATCCTGTCCTCACCCAACCACCACTGACACACACACTGACAAACACACACCGTCACACACTCACTCACTGACACACACACACACTGACACACACACACTGTCACACACACACTCACGGACACATAAGAACATGTGGAGTTTGCACATTCTCCCCGTGTTTGCGTGGGTTTTCTCCGGGTGCTCCGGTTTCCTCCCACAGTCCAAAGATGTGCGGGTTAGGTTGATTGGCTATGATAAATTGACCCTTAGTGTTAGGGGGATTAAATACGTGGGGTTACGGGGATAGGGTGGGATATGTGTTGGTGTAGGGGTTACAGGGATCGGGTGGGATATGTGTCGGTGCAGGCTCGATGGGCCGAAATGGCCTCTATCTGCACTGTGGGGTTTCTGTGATTCTGTGAACATAAGAAATAGGAGCAGGAGTAGGCCATTTGGCCCCTCGAGCCTGCTCCGCCATTCAATAAGATTATCATGAATCTTATCATTCATGAAGAAATGACTCATGAAGTAACACTGGGCGGCCAGCTGGTGGCGCCGTCCAAGGAGTATAAATACTCGGGCGTGGGCCCAGCTTGCTCAGGATGTTTCTGTAACCAGGAACTAGTGATGTACAGGAAACTTTCGATTTACCGGCACCTAAATAACCGGAAATCTCGGTTAACCGGCAAAATTCAGGAGTAGGTTCAGGTAACTTTTATTACTTGCCTTCCTCCATTTGTTGCTGTGCAAGGGTGTGGCTGCAGCTGTTGCTAAGCTACAGAGACGCTTGCAACTTGTGGCCATTGTTCTGAAGCTGTTGCTAAGCAACATGGTTTGTTGCTTTAGGCGGAGCTCTCAGCTCTCCGTATCTTTTACTATAGCGTTCGGTTATCCGGAATTTTTGATGAACCGGCACCGCGTCGGTCCTGTCGGTGCCGGATAAAAAAAAGTTTCCTGTAACTAGAATCTCATGGTTGTGAAACAGTTGATTAAAGCCTTGTTTTATACTCAAACCAAGCACTCAGTACTCTTTCTACATCAACGATCATGGCTGATCTGATCTTGACCTCAACTCCACTTCCCTGCCTGCTCCCCATAACCCTCGACTCCCTTATCGTTCAACAATCTGTCTATCTCCACCTTCAGTGACCCAGCCTCCACAGCTCTCTGGGGAAGAGAATTCCAAAGATTCACGACCCTCTGAGAGAAGAAATTCCTCCTCATTTCCGATTTAAAAGGGTGCCCCCTTATTCTGAAACTATGCCCCCTGGTTCTAGATTCCCCCACGAGGGGAAACATCCTCTCTGCATCTACCCTGTCGAGCCCCCTTCAGAATCTTATATGTTTCAATAAGATCCCCTCTCATTCTTCTAAACTCCAATGAGTATAGGCCCAACCTGCTCAACCTTTCCTCATAAGACAGCCCCTTCATCTCCGGAATCAACCTCGTGAACCTTCTCTGAACTGCCTCCAATGCAAGTATATCCTTCCTTAAATAAGGAGACCACAACTGTACGCAGTGCTCCAGGTGTGGTCTCACCAACGCCCTGTACAGTTGTAACAGGACTTCCCTACTTTGATACTCCATCCCCTTTGCAATAAAGGCCGACACTCCATTTGCCTTCCTAATTACTTGCTGTACCTGCAGTTGAGACCCCAGCACTGATCCCTGTGGCACCCCACTAGTTACAGTTTGCCAACCTGAAAATGACCCATTTATCCCGACTCTCTGCTTTCTGTTAGTTAGCCAATCCTCTATCCATGCTAATATATTACCCCCAACCCCATGAGCTCTTATCTTGTGCAGGAACCTTTTATGTGGCACCTTATCGAATGCCTTCTGGAAATCTAAATACACTACATCTACTGGTTCCCCTTTATCCACCCTGCTCGTTACATCCTCAAAGAACTCCAGCAAATTTGTCAAACATGATTTCCCTTTCATAAAACCATGCCGTCTCTGCTTGATTGTATTATGATTTTCTAAATGTCCTGCTATCACTTCCTTAATGAAGGACTCCAGCATTTTCCCAACGACAGAGGTTAGGCTAACTGGTCGATAGTTGCCTGCTTTCTGTCTCCCTCCTTTCTTAAATAGGAGCGTCACATTTGCGGTTTTTCAATCTGCTGGGACCGCTCCAGAATCCAGGGAATTTTGGAAGATTACAACCAATGCATCCACTGTCTCTGCAGCCACCTCTTTTAAGACTCTAGCATGTAGGCCACACACACTCACTGACACCCACACTCACTGACACCCACACTCACTGACACCCACACTCACTGACACCCACACTCACTGACACCCACACTCACAGACACCCACACTCACTGACACCCACACTCACTGACACCCACACTCACTGACACCCACACACTCACACACACCCACACTCACTGACACCCACACTCACTGACACCCACACTCACTGACACTCACACACACACATTTACACACACAAACACATCACAACAACAACAGTTTGCCTTTATCCAGCACCTTTAATGTAGTAAAATGTCCCAAGGGTGCTTCACAGGAGCGTAATCGAACAAGATCTGACCCCGAGCCACATAAGGAGATATTAGGGACCGGCGACCAAAAGCTGGGTCACAGAGGTCGGTTTTAAGAAGCGTCTTAAAGGAGGGGAGAGAGAGGCGGAGAGGTTTAGGGAGGGAATTCCTGAGCTCGGGGCCCAGGCGGCTGAAGGCACGGCCGCCAATGGTGGAGTGATGGAAATCAAGGGAGAAAGAGAGAGACAGAGAGAGAGAGAGACAGAGAGAGGAAGAGAGAGAGAGAGAGTGAAAGACTGAGAGAGAGACGAGACAGAGAGAGAGAGAGAGACAGACAGACAGAGAGACAGACAGACGGAGAGAGAGACAGGGAGAAACAGACAGATAGCGAGAGAGACAGAGAGAGAGAGACTGAGAGAGACAGAGAGAGAGCAAAAGACAGAGAGAGAGAGACTGAGAGAGAGAAAGAGAGACATAGAGAGACAACCACTAAATATAAGAAAAGAGTATATATAAATTATATGAAAGTATATTTATACACTCAGGGATATATCTGTTTATACACTGTATGGATAGATCTGTATTTTTGTGAACAAACATGAATGTTTTCCGATGCTTTGGCAACATAAGATGTAACTTGTCATGCCAATAAAGCGATTTGAATTGAATTGAATTGAATTGAGAGAGAGACAGAGAGAGATAGAGAGAAAGAGACAGAGAGAGAGAGAAAGAGAGATAGAGAGAAAGAGACAGAGAGAGAGAAAGAGAGAAAGAGACAGAGAGACACAGAGAGAGAGACAGACAGAGAGAGAGAGATAGAGAGACAGAGAGAAAGAGACAGAGAGAAAGAGAGAGAGAGACAGAGAGAAAGAGAGAGAGAGACAGAGAGAGAGAGAAAAAGTTAGAGAGGTGGAGAGGTGCATGCAGGGAATTACAAAGAGTTTTAAGAGGGTGAGGCAGCCGAAAGTCTGGACTGGCGGTGGTGGAGTGGTTGTAGACCTGGGCTAGCAGCCCAACGGTTCAAAGTTCAAATCCTACCGCGGCACCGAATGAAACTCAACTCGGTGGATCCGGTGAATGGCTCAACACCAGAGCTATCAGTAAAATGTCGGCCCTCCCTAACGGCACTGTGGGAGCACCTTCACCACACGGGACAGCAGCGGCTCAAGAAGGCGGCTCACCACCAGCTTCTCAAGGGGGCAAGTGGGGATGGGCAATAAACGGCGGTCTTACCACACCCCGAGAATGAATTTTAAAATAAAAATACCACACACACACACACACACAGAGGAGAACCAGAGCAGTTGGTCCTGTGAGGCTGGGTTGCTTTCAGAGAGACGCCAACTTAAGGGTTAAAGGAGGCGAGTTGGCGCAGGTCACAGGTCACAGGCATTGCTCGGGGTTAAGCAGAACGTGTCCTGTCCGCAGGACATTCTTTGAAGTGACAGCCAGTCGTACGCAGACATGCTAATGCCGAGATTGCTATCTCCCAGCAGAAAGCTGTGCTTGCGTCGGTTAAAGTGATGGGTGTGGAGAGTGCAGCTGTTCCCCCGAGGGCGAGGCTTTCTGTAAAGCATTGATGCCTAGTGTGTGCGGTCAGGCACTCCCTCGTTCTGGCACGTCTCCCTCGCCTCCGGGGCTCAGTGCATCTCTCTCTCTCTCTCTCGCCTCGGAGTCAGAAGGCCGTGGGTTCGAGCCCACACTCCAGAGACTCCAGGCCCAACACTCCCCCCCACCCCGGTACCAGTACTGAGGGAGCGCCGCACTGTTGGAGGGGCGGTACTGAGGGAGCGCCGCACTGTCGGAGGGGCGGTACTGAGAGAGCGCCGCACTGTCGGAGGGGCGGTACTGAGTGAGCGCCGGTCTGTTGGAGGGGCGGTACTGAGGGAGCGCCGCACTG
>NW_028225185.1:42761628-42926628 GCF_052327205.1 Somniosus microcephalus
CTAAGTGACCACCAACTGGCAATTGAAAAAGGAAGATACAAGAAATCCTGGCAGCCTAGAGAGAATAGAATATGTGATCAATGTCTGGCCGGCGAGGTTGAGACAGAGATGCATTTCCTCCTAAAATGCGAAAAATTCAACACAACAAGAAACATATTATTTGACAAGCTCAGCCAAACAACCCCAGATTTCAAAGAATTGGATGACCTGTCAAAATTAAGATTAGTCCTGGGAGAAGGAGACAGACCATACCTTGGTGCCAAATATGTAACAACATGTCACAACCTGAGGACTGTTTAAAATTAATACTGAATGTACCCAACGATGTTCAACGACTGTTTAAATTAATATTGTTTAAATTAATATTGTATGTACCCAACGAAGGTCAAAATTGTTTGACACCTACAGAATGTTGGAAAACTGTACTTTTTGTTATGTAAGCTTTGGCAATATGGTTCCCTGTAAACTTTCATGCCAATAAAGCATTTGAATTGAATTGAGAGACAGAGAGAGAGAGACAGACAGAGAGAGAGAGACAGAGAGAGAGAGAGAGAGACAGAGAGAGAGAGAGAGACAGAGAGAGAGAGAGACAGAGCGAGAGAGACAGCGAGAGAGAGAGAGACAGAGAGAGAGAGGCAGAGAGAGAGAGAGACAGAGAGAGAGAGAGACAGAGAGAGAGAGAGAGACAGAGACAGAGAGAGAGACAGAGAGAGAGAGACAGAGAGAGAGACAGAGAGAGACAGAGAGAGAGACAGAGACAGAGAGAGAGACAGAGAGAGAGAGGGACAGACAGAGAGAGAGAGACAGACAGAGAGAGAGAGACAGACAGAGAGAGAGAGAGACAGAGAGACAGAGATCTCTGCCTGTGACTGTGGTTGGTTTCAGTTTCATCTCCATTGTATTGTACTGTGTGTAGGGCTCCGCCCATACCTGGCTCCTATGTAAGCTGGCCCAGCCTGCAGCACATCCAGTACGGCAGACCTCTGGATGGAAGATACATTCTCCTCTGTGTGTTACCTTCTAAGTCAATAAAAGCCTTGTTTTGTTTCGCTAACATCGAGTCTCGGATTTATTGAGGCACATCAATTTTATTGACTTAATTTTCAACACAATGGATCAACTCTTGAAACCCGAACGTTTGGATTTGGACCAGCATGCTTCGAACGCATCGGCACGCTTCGGACACTGGTTTATGTGTATGGAATTCTTCCTGGACAATTCCGCAGCCGTCAAAGACGCTACGGACGCTGCGAGTATGAAACTCGGAATTCTGCGGAATTGGGTAAGCCACCGGGTTTACCCCCTCATCCAAGACGCCGACACGTACCCGGCCGCCTGCGACATCTTAAAGGCGCATTACCAGCAGCCTACGAATGAGGTGTATGCTAGGTATCTGCTCGCTACTCGCGCACAGCGACCTGGGGAATCGGTGGAGGAGTTCCTAGGCACCCTGAAAACGCTTGGCAAAGACTGCAAGTGCCAAGATGTAAAAGCCGCAGTGTACACTGACGAGCTTGTTCGCGATGCCTTTATCACAGGCCTCAGCTCCACTTACATCCGGCAGAGACTGCTGGAAAAAACGGGATTGGACCTGAAACAGGCTGCGGACACAGCATGATCCCTGGATGTGGCCCAGAGAAACTCGGACGCCTACCCGCTACCCTGCATATCAGAAATGGTGAACCAAATCGCCCAATACCGGGTGTTCTCCACCATCGACCTCAAGTCAGTGTACCACCAGCTCCCTATCAGACCAGAGGACCGCCCGTACACCGCCTTCGAGGCGAACGGACGCCTCTACCAATTCCTCAGAGTCCCCTTTGGGGTGACTAATGGGGTCTCGGTCTTCCAGAGGGAGATGGACCGCATGGTCGATGACCACCACTTGCAGGCAACCTTCCCCTACCTCGACAACGTCACCATCTGCGGTCACAACCAGCAGGATCACGACTCGAACCTCGAGAGGTTCCTGAAAACTGCACAAAAACTCAACCTCACCTACAACGAGGACAAGTGCGTTTACAACACCACGCGCCTCTGCATACTAGGCAGCGTGGTGGAGAATGGGGAAATCGGACCAGACCCCGACCAATTGCGCCCCCTACGGGAGCTGCCCCTGCCCAACAATCCCAAAGCCCTGAAAAGGTGCCTGGGGTTATTTTCTTATTATTCCCAATGGGTCCCCAACTACTCCGACAAAGCCCGCCCCCTCTTGAAAGCATCCTCTTTTCCGCTCTCTGCTGAGGCCCATGCCGCCTTCAAAAGCATTAAGCAGGATATTGAGCGGGCCACGCTACAGGCAGTGGACGAGGACACTCCCTTTCAAGTGGAAAGTGATGCGTCTGACTTTGCCTTGGCGGCCACCCTCAACCAGGCGGGGCGGCCCGTAGCTTTCTTCTCGAGGACCCTCCAAGGGCCCGAGATCAGACACTCCTCCGTAGAAAAGGAGGCCCAAGCCATCGTGGAGGCAGTGCGCCACTGGCGCCACTACCTAGCCGGCAAACGCTTCACCCTACTTACCGACCAGCGGTCGGTAGTGTTTATGTTCAATAATAAACAGAGGGGGAAGATTAAAAATGATAAGATTCTTAGGTGGCGGATCGAGCTCTCCACCTTCGATTATGACATCATTTACCGGCCAGGGGCCCTTAACGAATCCCCCGACGCCCTCTCACGAGGGATGTGTGCCAGCGCCACCGGGCATCGGCTACAGACCCTCCACAATGACCTCTGCCACCCAGGGGTCACGCGGCTGTTCCACTTCATAAAGTCCCGCAACTTACCCTACTCGACTGAGGAAGTTCGGTCCCTGACCAGGAACTGTCGCACTTGCGCTGAGTGCAAGCCTCGGTTCTACCGCCCAGATAGAGCCCACTTAATCAAAGCTACACGGCCCTTTGAGCGGCTCAGCTTAGATTTCAAGGGCCCCCTCCCGTCCGTTGACCGCAATGTTTACTTCCTGAACATTGTGGACGAATACTCTCGTTTTCCATTCGCCTTCCCCTGCCAAGACATGACCAGCGCCACGGTCATTAAATGCCTCAACAGCCTGTTCTGCCTGTTCGGTATGCCGAGCTACATCCATACGGATAGGGGGGCGTCCTTCATGAGTGAAGAGCTACGCCAGTACATGCTGTCCAGGGGGATCGCCACGAGCCGTACCACCAGCTACAACCCCCGGGGTAACGGTCAAGTGGAGCGAGAGAACGGGACAGTATGGAAAGCAGTCACTCTAGCTCTAAGGACCAAAGGCCTCCCTATCTCCCGCTGGCAGGAAGTCCTCCCAGATGTGCTCCATTCGATACGGTCGCTATTGTGTACTGCCACTAATGCCACGCCTCACGAGCGAATGTTTGTCTTTCCCCGGAAATCCACCTCAGGCGTATCCATGCCGTCATGGCTCTCCACCCCAGGTCCGGTATTCGTGCGAAGGCATGTGAGGGGCCACAAGACGGACCCTCTCGTGGAGTCAGTGCACCTACTCCACGCCAACCCCCAATACGCGTATGTCCGGCACGCCGACGGAAGGGAGGGCACTGTGTCCATAAAAGACGTCGCCCCAGCCGGTAATGACAACAACCACGACAACAGCAGCAACAACGACCACAGCAACTCTTACCCACCCACTACTCTTTCATCACCCCGGAAGAACATCGACCAACGGTACCCCCACCAACTACCCCTTCAACAACCCTGGCGGCACCCCCGGCAGAGACCCAGGAGGCCACCGGGGACACCCAGCCGACACCCGCGGCACCACAACAGCCACGTCGGTCGCAGAGGACTATCAAACCCCCGAACAGACTAAATCTATAGAAGGGGTGAATGTGATGAAATATTCCATTCATCACTCATCAGTATTTCTCTGCCTGTGACTGTGGTTGGTTTCAGTTTCATTTCCATTGTATTGTACTGTGTGTAGAATTAATATTGTTTAAACTAATATTGTATGTACCCAACGAAGGTCAAAATTGTTTGACACCTACAGAATGTTGGAAAACTGTACTTTTTGTTATGTAAGCTTTGGCAATATGGTTCCCTGTAAACTTTCATGCCAATAAAGCATTTGAATTGAATTGAATTGAGAGAGACAGAGAGAGAGACAGCGAGAGAGAGAGAGACAGAGAGAGAGAGAGAGAGAGAGACAGAGAGAGAGACAGAGAGAGACAGACAGAGAGAGAGAGAGAGAGAGACAGAGAGAGAGAGACACAGAGAGAGACAGACAGAGAGAGAGACAGAGAGAGAGAGACAGAGAGAGAGACACAGAGAGAGACAGAGAGAGCGAGAGAGAGACACGGAGAGAGAGAGAATGAGACAGAGAGAGAGAAAGAGAGACAGAGACAAATAGAGAGAGACAGAGAGAGAGAGAGAAAGAGGCCTGGCAGCTTGCCACACCTGTCGGAGGTGCCGTCTTTCGAGATGAGACGTTAAACCCGAGGCCCCGTCTGCCCTCTCCGGTGGATGTAAAAGATCCCACGGCCACTATTGGAAGAAGAGCAGGGGGGAGTTCTCCCCGGTGTCCTGGGGCCCAATATTTATCCCTCAACCAACATCACTAAAAACAGATGATCGGGTCATTTATCACATTGCTGTTTGTGGGAGCTTGCTGTGCGCAAATTGGCTGCCGCGTTTCCTACATTACAACAGTGACCACACTTCAAAAAAAGTCCTTCATTGGCTGTGAAGCGCTTTGGGACGTCCTGAGGTGGGGAAAGGTGCTGTATCCGTCCAATCTAACATTTGCATTCTGTTGCTTTGGCCTCAGGATGGGGCCTGCCTTTATCAACCCGTCCCCTTGGCGATTGTTTCTACAGGGGGCGGGTTGGCTAAGGGTCCAGTCTAGAGGGCGTCCGGAGCCAACCACGCCTCCTAGGACTGGAGTCACATGTACGTCCAGACCGGGCTGGCGGGGGCATTTGGCGGGGGGGGGGGGGGCGCGGGTGGTGGTCTTCCTTCCCTTTCCCTGACGGACATCCCGGAACAATCCGCAGGCATTTTCAGGATTTAATTGACTGTTGAAAGTGATTTAAACCCCAACTTCTTGGGTTGGATAAAAGAAAGGGGGTACCCTGAAGCCAAAAAGGCACGATACCGATACGAAACTCCAGTATGATTTGGACAGGTTGGGTGATTGGGCAGAAGCATGGCAGATGCAGTATAATGTGGATAAATGCAAGGTTATCCACTTTGGTGGCAAAAACAGGAAGACAGATTATTATCTGAACGGCAATAGATTGGGAGAAGGGGAAGTGCAACGAGACCTGGGTGTCCTTGTGCACCAGTCGCTGAAGGTAAGCATGCAGGTGCAGCAGGCGGTTAAAAAGGCAAATGGTATGTTGGCCTTCGTAGCGAGAGGATTCGAGTACAGGAGCAAGGATGTCTTGCTGCAGTTGTACAGGGCCTTGGTGAGACCACACCTTGAGTATTGTGTGCAGTTTTGGTCGCCTTATCTGAGGAAGGATGTTCTTGCCATGGAGGGAGTTCAGCAACACCTACATCCACCCCCTTCCCCCACACCTCTTACTGCTGTCTTTAAACCACCTTTTCACCCCACAAACTCCTGCCAATCCCAATGGACCCAACCCCTTCCCATTCACTCCCACTGCACACAATCCCAATGGACCCAACCCCTTCCCATTCACTCCCATTGTACAGAATCCCAGTGGACCCAACCCCTTCCCATTCACACCTACTGTACACAATCCCAATGGACCCAACCCCTTCCGATTTCCCATTTGTGTGTGTGTGTGTGTGTGTATCTGACTGTGCATGTGTGTGTGTGAGAATGTCTGAGTGCATGTGTGTGTGTGTGTGTCTGTGAGTGTGTATCTGACCTCTGCGTGTGTGTGTGAGAATGTCTGTGAGTGCATGTGTGTGTGTGTGTGTGCGTGCGTCTGAATGTGTGTGTGTGAGTGAGAGTTTGTGAATGTGTGTGAGTGAGTGAGTGTGTGTGTGAGAGTGTGTGTGTGTGGGTGCGTGTGAGTGTGTGAGTGAGTTTGTGAATGTGTGTGTGTGTGAGAGAGTGTGTGTGTGTGTGGGTGCGTGTGAGTATGAGTGTGTGTGGGAGATGTGGGTGTGTGTTGGGAGATGTGGATGTGTGTGTGTGTGGGAGATGTGTGTGTGAGTGGTCTTCCTAGGACCTCATTGTGCTTTGTTGGACAGCTCGCTGTTGTGTATGTACCTTTAAGGGAATAACTGGTTTCAGACTGCAGTACCGGCAGTGACCACCCATGTATAAAAGGCTCTAGCAGGCTTCTGTATTTCAGTCTGACGTTGCCCTCCTGTTCAGTAAAGTACCTGTTAAACTGTTCTCCCGAAGTCCGTGTATTATTGAGGCGCGGACTTTACAGCTGTCTGTGCTCGGGTGAAGAATGGGCTCTTGGTCAAGGTACAGGCACCTTTCGCTATCTGCTTGCCGGAACAGGGGGCAGTGAAGGAGCGAGGAATGAGCTGGAGCCAGGGCTTGAATCCAGTTTTTCCTGTTACCGATAACGCATGGAAAGACCCCGTCACGAGCAAACCTCTCCACATCAGGAAAGAAACTGGGGAAAACTAAAATCACCACATGACACTGAAGTAAATCCCAAGTCGTGTTCAATAGAAAATGCTTTAATAGACAAAACCACCATTATACATATTTTACAAAACCCAGGAGACGCGACAGTAAATGGTTTCATTCCACAATGGATTGCCGTGGATATTATGGGATGTTTAAAGGCACAGGCACTTCTCAGTAGGGTGGGGGCTGGGGCGGGACCCCTTTTAAAAAAAAAACCTCCCATTCTCATCCCTTTCCAAGAGAGTTGTCAGGTTGACACGGCAACGCGCCAACGGGATGTTCCTGGATGTTCCATCGCTTGAGTCCGGTCTCTTGTCCTAAAATAGATGGAAGTGACTGCCAGGGTCTCCTTCACTCACTCCGCAGCGGCCGGTCGCAAAGACAGCGACAGCCCGAGACCCCAAGACCACCCCGTGTTGGGTGGGCGCTGACTTGGCCTCCGTCTCCCCCCTCCCCACGCTCCTGCTCCAGGGATGAGGGACTTCAGTTACGTGGATAGACTGGAGAAGCTGGGGTTGTTCTCCTTAGAGCAGAGAAGGTTAAGGGGAGATTGACCAGAATGGTACCGGGGATGAGGGCCTTCAGTGATGTGGAGAGACTGGAGAAGCTGGGATTGTTCTCCTTAGAGCAGAGAAGGTTAAGGGGAGATTGACCAGAATGGTACCAGGGATGAGGGACTTCAGTGATGTGGAGAGACTGGAGAAGCTGGGGTTGTTCTCCTTAGAGCAGAGAAGGTTAAGGGGAGATTGACCAGAATGGTACCAGGGATGAGGGACTTCAGTGATGTGGAGAGACTGGAGAAGCTGGGATTGTTCTCCTTAGAGCAGAGAAGGTTAAGGGGAGATTGACCAGAATGGTACCAGGGATGAGGGACTTCAGTGATGTGGAGGGACTGGAGAAGCTGGGGTTGTTCTCCTTAGAGCAGAGAGGGTTAAGGGGAGATTGATCAGAATGGTACCAGGGATGAGGGACTTCAGTGATGTGGAGGGACTGGAGAAGCTGGGGTTGTTCTCCTTAGAGCAGAGAAGGTTAAGGGGAGATTGACCAGAATGGTACCAGGGATGAGGAACTTCAGTGATGTGGAGAGACTGGAGTAGCTGGGGTTGTTCTCCTTAGAGCAGAGAAGGTTAAGGGGAGATTGATCAGAATGGTACCAGGGATGAGGGTCTTCAGTGATGTGGAGAGACTGGAGAAGCTGGGATTGTTCTCCTTAGAACAGAGAAGGTTAAGGGGAGATTGACCAGAATGGTTCCAGGGATGAGGGGCTTCAGTGATGTGGAGAGACTGGAGAAGCTGGGATTGTTCTCCTTAGAGCAGAGAAGGTTAAGGGGAGATTGACCAGAATGGTTCCAGGGATGAGGGACTTCAGTGATGTGGAGAGACTGGAGAAGCTGGGGTTGTTCTCCTTGGAGCAGAGAAGGTTGAGAGGAGATTTGATAGAGGTGTTCAAGATCATGAGGGGTCTGGACAGAGTCGAGAGAGAGAGAAACTGTTCCCATTGGCGGAAGGGACAAGAACCAGAGGACACAGATTCAAGGTGATTGGCAGAGGAACCAAAGGCGACACGAGGAAAAACTATTTCACGCAGCGAGTGGTTAGGATCTGGAATGCACTGCCTGAGAGGGCGGTGGAGACAGACTCAATCGTGGCTTTCAAAAGGGAATTGGATAAGTACCTGAAGGAAAACTACGGGGAGAGGGCGGGGGAGTGGGACTCGCTGAAGTGCTCTTGCAGAGGCGGCACGGGCTCGACAGGCCGAATGGCCTCCTTCTGTGCTGTAACCATTCTGTGATTCTATACGGAATGGATTCCTTATGGAGGACCCCACAGTACAACCTGAAGGATCAAACCTTCCTCATAGTAGACGCTGCCAACCTTCTCCATAGATGGAAGATTAAAGCACCTTCATCATGAGATTGTGGAGCTCCTGATCAGACCCTGGAGCACATCATTGAGCATTGCCCTCAGAGGATATTCCAGGCAGCCTACAAGATATCTACGCTGTTACACCAGAAGCTTTGACCTGGATAGCGGACTTAGATATTGACATTCGATTTGCTTTGCTACCACCTTACGAAAGAAGAAAGAAGAAGAAATCAGAGCAGCAGAAGATTCCTCAATCGAAGAGTGAAGACAGGGTGTAAATGAGAACAGCCAATGGCTCTTCAATGAAGACACTGAGGCGAGCAGTGCAAGCTTCAGTCGAAGACGGTGACGGCTCCACGTCGACGAGAGAAGCAAAGGTTTCCTCAGTCAAAGCTGCTGAAGACCACCTGAGGCTTGAAGACACCAACAGCCAGAGTCACCGGCGAGCCCCGCACTGTGCGCAGGAGGCTGTCCCCACTCTACATTATGCAGAAAACTAACAGAGAAATCAATAGATCATGTGTAACGTTCCCACCAGCAGGAGCAGCTCATTGCCAAATCTCCGCGAAGACTTTGCGCGTGGCTCAAAGCCTCCCCGAAAACCTTTCTGTTTCTAATTTGCCCTTTAGACGTGGGCAGTCCGTCTGCCTATATCTCACCGGAAGCCCACCTGATACCAATGACGTGGCTCCCATGTGGTCAATAGCCCAGTGAGGTGCGGGAAACCGTTCCGGGCCTTGGGCCATTGACCAACAGTTTCAAAAGCCTTGAGGTTGGTCCATAAGAACATAAGAAGTAGGAGCAGGAGTAGGCCATACGGCCCCTCGGACCTGCTCCGCCATTCAATAGGATCATGGCTGATCCGAACCTAGACTCACGTCCACTTCACTGCCCGCTCCCCGTAACCCCTAATTCCCTTATCAGCTAGGAAACTGTCTATCTCCGTTTTAAATGTATTTAATGTCGCAGCTTCCACAGCTCTCTGAGGTAGCAAATTCCATAGATTTACTACCCTCTGAGTGAAGAAGTTTCTCCTCATCTCAGTTTTGAAACGGCAGCCCCTTATTCTAAGATTATGCCCCCTAGTTCTAGTCTCACCCATCAGTGGAAACATCCTCCCCGCATCCGCCCGATCAATCCCCCTCACAATCTTATATGTTTCGATAAGATCGCCTCTCATTCTTCTGAATTCTAATGAGTAGAGGCCCAACCTACTCAACCTTTCCTCATAAGTCAACCCCCTCATCTCCGGAATCAACCGAGTGAACCTTCTCTGAACTGCCTCGAGAGCAAGTATATCTTTTCTTAAATATGGAAACCAAAACTGTACGCAGTATTCCAGGTGTGGCCTCACCAGTACCCTGTATAACTGAAGCAAGACTTCCCTGCTTTTATACTCCAACCCCCTTGCAATAAAAGCCAAGATTCCGTTGGCCTTCCTGATCACCTGCTGTACCTGCATACTAACCTTCCAAAGCTCCGGCCAACCCAGTAAGGACCAAGTCTAAAAATTTCTTTTCTACAACTTCCGTAGAAGGTCACCAGAGTTATTTTGTTAAGGGTGAAGGGTCGGTCAATTCGAGTTTCTAAAAATTCATTCTCAGGGTGTGGGTTTCGCTGGCAAGGCGGGCGTTTATCGCCTTCCCCCAGTCGCCCCTTCAAAAGGTGGCCTTCTTGAACCGCTGCACTCCCGTGTGGTGAAGGTGCTCCCGCAGTGCTGTTAGGGAGGGAGTTCCAGGATTCAGGCCCAGCGACGATGAAGGATCGGCCGATATATGTCCCAGTCGGGATGATGTGTGTGTGACTTGGAGGTGGTGGTGTTCCCGTGCGCCTGCTGCCCTCGTCCTTCTGGGTGGAAGAGGTGGCGGGTTTGGGAGGTGCTGCCGAAGAAGCCTTGGCGAGTTGCTGCAGCGCACCTTGTAGATGGTACACACTGCGGACACGGTGCGCCGGTGGTGGAGGGAGTACTAATGGGCGAGGGAATGTCTAGTCTGTAAAAGAAGGGGGGCGCGTTTGCAACAATGAGCCTTCGATCCAGCTGTTCGCCCCTGTGTTCCAAGTAGGCGAAAATTCGCTGAAGACCTTCTTTCAATGGGAGTTAATGTACTAGACCCAGAGCGGGCAGTAAGGGGAGAGAGATTCACATTGCTACAATATTGGTCCTGCTGTTGACTGTTGATATAGTCCATGTTTCATGGTAACTACGGCACTGTCCAAAGTCACCCGTTCTCCAGAAATGAGGGTGTTTTGGGGGATGCAATCCTCCAATACCTCTCGACTCTCCCCTTCACCTGCAGGATCAGCTATCTCGAGGTCGTTCCGCTCGGACGTGCGTGTGTGTGGCGGGCGGGGTGGAAGGAACTGCCCCCGCAGCCCCACCCTGCGGCCTACGAACGGGCGGAAGCTGCCAAGTCGGGGGTAGGCGCCTCCTCCCTCCGGGGGCCCGGGGGTCCGGGGCAGGGACCGCCGGCCGCTTTGAGCTGCAGCCACTTGTCGCCCAGGGCTTTGGCGAAGTGGTCGTCCACGGAGTCGGTGATGGAGACGGAGCTGCCGGCCGGCTCGGGGGCCTTGTAGTTGTTGCCGAGGCTCCGGCGGAAGTGCTCCTCCACCACGGACTCGCAGGCATCAGTCCGCTCAGCACCTGCGGAGAAAGAAAGAAAGACTCGCATTTCTAGAGCGCCTTTCACCACCACCGGACCTCCCATAGAAGATAGGAGCAGGAGGAGGCCATTCGGCCCCTCGAGCCTGCTCCGCCATTCAATGAGATCGTGGCTGATCATCCAAATTCAGTACCCTGTCCCTGCTTTCTCCCCATATCCCTTGATCCCTTTAGCTTTAAGAAATATATCCAACTCCTTCTTGAATATATTTAATGAATTGGCCTCTACTGCCTTCTGTGGTAGAGAAATCCACAGGTTCACCACTCTCTGGGTGAAGAAATTCCTCCTCATCTCTGTCCTAAATGGCTTACCCCTTATCCTTAGACTGTGACCCCTGGTTCTGGACTCCCTGACCATCAGGAACATCCTTCCTGCATCTAGTCTGTCTAGTCCTGTCAGAATTTTATAAGTTTCAATGACATCCCCTCTCATTCTTCTAAACTCCAGCGAATATAAGCCCAATCGACCCAATCTCTCCTCATACGTCATTCCTGCCATCCCAGGTATCAGCCTGGTGAATCTTCGCTGCACTCCCTCCATGGCAAGAACATCCTTCCTCAGATAAGGCGACCAAAACTGCACACAATACTCAAGGTGTGGTCTCACCAAGGCCCTGCACAACTGCAGCAAGACATCCTTGCTGCTGTACTCAAACCCTCTCGCTACGAAGGCCAACATACCATTTGCCTTCTTAACCGCCTGCTGCACCTGCATGCTTACCTTCAGCGACTGGTGCACAAGGACACCCAGGTCTCGTTGCACTTCCCCTTCTCCCAATCTATTGCCGTTCTGATAATAATCTGCCTTCCTGTTTTCAAATCAAATCAAATCAACTTTTATTGTCATTGTAGTGCACAAGTGCAGTACAACGAAATGTAGGCTTGGCAGTTTTTGCCACCGAAGTGGATAACCTCAAATTTATGCACATTATACTGCATCTGCCATGCATACAGTATAATGTCCAATGAAGGACTTTTTTTGAAGTGTGGTCACTGTTGTAATGTGGGAAACGCGGCAGCCAATTTGCGCACAGCAAGCTCCCACAAACAGCAATGTGATAAATGACCAGATCATCTGTTTTTAGTGATGTTGGTTGAGGGATAAATATTGGCCGCAGGACACCGGGGAGAACTCCCCCCTGCTCTTCTTCCAATAGTGGCCTTGGGATCTTTTACATCCACCTGAGAGGACAGAGGGGGGCATCAGGTTTAACGTCGTCACGAAAGATGGCTCCTCCGACAGTGCGGCGCTCCCTCAGTACTGCCCCACCGACAGTGTGGCGCTCCCTCAGTACCGCCCCTCCCACAGTGCGGCACTCCCTCAGTACTGCCCCTCCGACAGTGCGGCGCTCCCTCAGTATTGCCCCTCCCACAGTGCGGCGCTCCCTCAGTACCGCCCCTCTGACAGTGCGGCACTCCCTCAGTATTGCCCCTCCGACAGTGCGGCGCTCCCTCAGTACTGTCCCTCCGACAGTGCGGCGCTCCCTCAGTACCGCCCCTCCGACAGTGCGGCGCTCCCTCAGTACTGCCCCTCTGACAGTGCGGCGCTCCCTCAGTACTGCCCCTCCGACAATGCTGCGCTCCCTCAGTACTGCCCCTCCAATAGTGCGGCGCTCCCTCAGTACTGCCCCTCCGACAGTGCAGTGCTCCCTCAGTACTGCCCCTCTGACAGTGCTGGGCTCCCTCAGTACTGCCCCTCCGACAATGCGGCGCTCCCTCAGTACTACCACTCCGACAGTATGGCACAGCACTTACTGTAACACTGATACACCCCAAACCCCTCACTGTAACACTCTGATATACCCCACACCCCTCACTGTAACACTGATACACCTCGCACACCTCACTGTAACACTCTGATATACCCCACATCCCTGACTGTAACACTGATATACCCCACACCCCTAATTGTAACACTGATGTACCCCACACCCCTCACTGTAACACTCTGATATACCCCACACCTCTCACTGTAACACTCTGATATACTCCACAGCCCTCACTGTAACACTATGATATACCCCACACCCCTCACTGTAACACTCTGATATACCCCACACCCCTCACTGTAACACTGATATACCTCACGCCCCTCACTGTAACACTCTGATATACCCCACAGACCTCACTGTAACACCCTGATATACCCCACACCCCTCACTGTAACACTCTGATATACACCACACCCCTCACTGTAACACACTGATATACCCCACACCCCTGACTGTAACACTGATATACCCCACACCCCTCACTGTAACACTCTGATATACCCCACACTCCTCACTGTAACACTGATATACCCCACAGCCCTCACTGTAACACTCTTATATACCCCACGCCCCTCACTGTAACGCTCTGATATACCCCACACGCTTCACTGTAACACTCTGATATACCCCACACCCCTCACTAACACACTGATATACCCCACACCCCTCACTGTAAAACTCTGATATACCCCACACCCCTCAGTGCAACACTCTGATATACCCCACACCCCTGACTGTAACACTCTGATTTACCCCACACCCCCTCACTGTATCACACTGATGTACCCCACAGCCCTCACTGTGACACTGATATACCCCACACCCCTCACTGTAACACTCTGATATACCCCACACCCCTCACTGTAACACTCTGATATACCCCACAGACCTCACTGTAACACCCTGATATACCCCACACCCCTCACTGTAACACACTGATATACCCCACACCCCTCACTGTAACACTCTGATATACCCCACACCCCTCACTGTAACACTCTGATATACCCCACAGACCTCACTGTAACACCCTGTTATACCCCACACCCCTCACTGTAACACTGATATACCCCACACCCCTCACTGTAACACTGATATACCCCACACCCCTCACTGTAACACTCTGATATACCCCACACCTCTCACTGTAACACTCTGATATACCCCACACACCTCACTGGAACATGCTGATATACCCCACACACCCCTCTGTAACACTCTGATATACCCCACACCTCTCACTGTAACACCCTGTTATACCCCACAACGCTCACTGTAACACACTGATATACCCCAGACCCCTGACTGTAACACTGTGATATACCCCACACCCATCACTGTAACACACTGATATACACCACACCCGTCACTGTAACACTCTGATATACCCCACATCCCTCACTATAACATTGATATACCCCACACCCCTCACTGTAACACTCTGATATACCCCACACCCCTCACTGTAACACTCTGATATCCCACACCCCTCACTGTAACACTCTGATATACCCCACACCCCTCACTGTAACACTGATATACCCCACATCCCTCACTGTAACACTCTGAAATACCCCACCCTTCACTGTAACATTCTGATATACTCCACACCACTCACTGTAACACTCTGATATACCCCCACACCCCTCACTGTAACACTCTGATATACCCCACACGCCTCACTGTAACACTGATATTCCCCACACCCCTCACTGTAACACTCTGATATACCCCACACCCCTCACTGTAACACTGATATACCCCACACCCCTCACTGTAACACTCTGCTATACCCCACACCCCTCACTGTAACACTCTGATATACCCCACACCTCTCACTGTAACACTGATATACCCCACAGCCCTCACTGTAACACTCTTATATACCCCACCCCTCACTGTAACGCTCTGATATACCCCACACCCCTTCACTGTAACGCACAGATATACCCCACACCCCTGACTGTAACACTCTGATATACCCCACACCACTCAGTGTAACACTGATATACCCCACACCCCTCACTGTAACACTGATATACCCCACACCCCTCACTGTAACACTCTGATATACCCCACACACCCCTCTGTAACACTGTGATATACCCCACACCCCTCACTGTAACACCCTGATATACCCCACAGACCTCACTGTAACAGCCTGTTTTCCCCCACAACGCTCACTGTAACACACTGATATACCCCAGACTGTAACACTCTGATATCCCACACCCCTCACTGTAACACTCTGATATCCCACACCCCTCACTGTAACACTCTGATATACCCCACACCCCTCACTGTAACACACTGATATACCCCACACCCGTCAGTGTAACACTCTGATATACCCCACACCCCTCACTGTAACACTCTGATATCCCACACCCCTCACTGTAACACTCTGATATACCCCACACCCCTCACTGTAACACACTGATATACCCCACACCCGTCAGTGTAACACTCTGATATACCCCACACCCCTCACTGTAACACTCTGATATCCCACACCCCTCACTGTAACACTCTGATATACCCCACACCCCTCACTGTAACACTGATATACCCCACATCCCTCACTGTAACACTCTGATATACCCCACACCCCTCACTGTAACACTCTGATATACCCCACACCCCTCACTATAACATTGATATACCCCACACTCCACACTGTAACACTGATATACCCCACACCTCTCACTGTAACACTCTGATATACCCCACACACCTCACTGGAACATGCTGATATACCCCACACACCCCTCTGTAACACTCTGATATACCCAACACCCCTCACTGTAACACCCTGATATACCTCACTGTAACACCCTGTTATACCCCACAACGCTCACTGTAACACACTGATATACCCCAGACCCCTGACTGTAACACTGTGATATACCCCACACCCATCACTGTAACACACTGATATACCCCACACCCGTCACTGTAACACTCTGATATACCCCACATCCCTCACTATAACATTGATATACCCCACACTCCACACTGTAACAATGTGATATACCCCATAACCCTCACTGTAACACACTGATATACCCCAGACCCCTCACTGTAACACACTGATATACCCCACAGACCTCACTGTAACAATGTGATATACCCCATAACCCTCACTGTAACACTCTGATATACCCCACACCCCTCACTGTAACACTCTGATATCCCACACCCCTCACTGTAACACTCTGATATACCCCACACCCCTCACTGTAACACTCTGATATCCCACACCCCTCACTGTAACACTCTGATATACCCCACACCCCGCACTGTAACACTCTGATATACCCCACACACCCCTCTGTAACACACTGATATACCCCACACCCCTCACTGTAACATTGATATACCCCACACTACACAGTGTAACACTCTGATATACCCCACACCCCTCACTGTAACACACTGATATACCCCACAGACCTCACTATAACACTCTGAAATACCCCACCTTTCACTGTAACACTCTGATATACTCCACACCACTCACTGTAACACTCTGATATACCCCACACCCCTCATTGTAACACTCTGATATACCCCACACCCCTCACTGTAACACTCTGATACACCCCACACCCCTCACTGTAACACACTGATATTCCCCACACCCCTCACTGTAACCCTCTGATATACCCCACACCACTCACTGTAACACTCTGATATACCCCACACCCCTCACTGTAACACTGATATACCCCACATCCCTCACTGTAACACTCTGAAATACCCCACACCCCTCACTGTAACGCTCTGATATACCCCACACCCCTTCACTGTAACACACAGATATACCCCACACCCCTCACTGTAACACTCTGATATACCCCACACTCTGCACTGTAACACTGATGTACCCCACACCCCTCACTGTAACACTGTGATATACCCCACACCCCTCACTGTTACACACTGATATAACCCACACCCCTGACTGTAACACTCTGATATACCCCACACACCCTCACTGTAACACACTGATATACCCCACACTCCTCACTGTAACACTGATATACCCCACAGCCCTCACTGTTACACTCTTATATACCCCACACCCTTCACTTTACCGCTCTGATATACCCCACACCCCTCACTGTAACACTCTGATATACCCCACACACCCCTCTGTAACACTCTGATATACCCCACACCCCTCACTGTAACACTCTGATATACCCCGCAGACCTCACTGTAACACCCTGTTATACCCCACACCCCTCACTGTAAAACACTGATATACCCCAGACCCCTGACTGTAACACTGTGATATACCCCACACCCCTCACTGTAACACTCTGATATACCCCACACCCCTCACTATAACATTGATATACCCCACACTCCACAGTGTAACACTCTGATATACCCCACACCCCTCACTGTAACACACTGATATACCCCACAGACCTCACTGTAACACAATGATATACCCCACAACCCTCACTGTAACACTCTGATATACCCCTCACTGTAACACTCTGATGTACCCCTCACTGTAACACTGATATACCCCACACCCTTCACTGTAACACTCTGATATACCCCACACTCTGGAACTCACCCTCTGTGTCTGGACTGTAGGTGACGGAGCCACCTCCACTGTGTCCGAGCATGGCCGAGGTCTGGGAGTGCCCACACTGCCGGTAGGTTGAGGAAGTACAGGTGATTACTGATGGCCGCATCTGCAGAGGGATAAAAGGACAGGACCAATCACTGCTGGGCTCGAGTTGGCGCACTGGGTCACAAGTTTGCCCTTTGGCCTCTGAACTGCAAAAACTGAATCCACCATCAGATTGGTTTAAGGACAGCCAGCCTCTCTCTGCTGTCTGGCAGGGTGCAATGAGTTTGGCAATCATCGTCTAGTTCCTGCTAATCATGGACACAATGCATAATTACAGTTTTGGTCTCCTTATCTGGGGAAGGATATCCTTGCCTTAGAGGGAGTGCAACGAAGGTTCACCAGACGAATTCCTGGGATGAGGGGATTGTCCTATTAGGAGAGATTGAGTAGACTAGGCCTATATTCTCGGAAGAGTTTAGAAGAATGGGAGGTGATCTCATAAGAATAGGAGCAGCAGTAGGCCATTCGGCCCCTCAAGCCTGCTCCGCCATTCAATAAGATCATGGCTGATCATCCACCTCAACTGCACTTTCCCACATTGTCCCCATTTCACTGAAACCGATAAGATTCTGAGGGGGATTGACAGGGTAGATGCTGAGAGGCTGTTTCCCCCCTGGCTGGAGAGTCTAGAACCAGGGGTCACAGTCTCAGGATCAGGGGTCGGCCATTTTGGACTGAGATGAGGAGGAATTTCTTCACTCAGAGGGTGGTGAATCTTTGGAATTCTCTCCCCCAGAGGGCTGTGGAGGCTCAGTCGTTGAGTCTATTCAAGGCTGAGATCGAGAGATTTTTGGGGGCTAAGAGAATCAAGGGATCGGGGCGTGAAGCTGGAGTTGAGGTCAAAGATCAGCCATGATCTTATTGAATGGCGGAGCAGGCTCAAGGGGCATTATGGCCCACTCCTGCTCCTGTTTCCTACATTCTTAAGGTTAGGGAAACAGGACATGCTGGATCAGTGTAGAGGGAGCTTTACTCTGTATCTAACCCGTGCTGTACCTGCCCTGGGAGTGTTTGATGGGACAGTGTAGAGGGAGCTTTACTCTGTATCTAACCCGTGCTGTACCTGCCCTGGGAGTGTTTGATGGGACAGTGTAGAGGGAGCTTTACTCTGTATCTAACCCATGCTGTACCTGCCCTAGGAGTGTTTGATGGGGACAGTGTAGAGGGAGCTTTACTCTGTATCTAACCCACGCTGTACCTGCCCTGGGAGTGTTTGATGGGACAGTGTAGAGGGAGATTTACTCTGTATCTAACCCGTGCTGTACCTGCCCTGGGAGCGTTTGATGGGACAGTGTAGAGGGAGCTTTACTCTGTATCTAACCCGTGCTGTACCTGCCCTGGGAGTGTTTGATAGGGACAGTGTAGAGGGAGCTTTACTCTGTATCTAACCCATGCTGGACCTGCCCTGGGAGTGTTTGATGGGGACAGTGTAGCGGGAGCTTTACTCTGTATCTAACCCATGCTGTACCTGCCCTAGGAGTGTTTGATGGGACAATGTAGAGGAAGCTTTCCTTTGTATCTAACCCGTGCTATATCTGCCCTGGGAGTGTTTGATGGGACAGTGTAGAGGGAGCTTTACTCTGTAACTAAGACGTGCTGTACCTGCCCTGGGAGTGTTTGATGAGACAGTGCGGAGGGAGCTTTACTCTGTATCTAACCCGTGCTGTACCTGCCCTGGGAGTGTTTGATGGGACAGTGTAGAGGGAGTTTTACTCTGTATCTACCCCGTGCTGTACCTGCCCTGGGAGTGTTTGATGGGATAGTGTAGAGGAAACTTTACTCTGTATCTAACCCGTGCTGTACCTGCCCTGGGAGTGTTTGATAGGACAGTGCAGAGGGAGCTTTACTCTGTATCTAAACCTGTGCTGTACCTGCCCTGGGAGTGTTTGACGGGACAGTGTCGAGGGAGCTTTACTCTTTATCTAACCCGTGCTGTACCTGCCCTGGGAGTGTTTGATGGGGACAGTGTAGAGGGAGCTTTACTCTGTAACTAACCCGTGCTGTACCTGCCCTGGGAGTGTTTGATGGGGACAGTGTAGAGGGAGCTTTACTCTGTATCTAACCTGTGCTGTACCTGCCCTGGAAGTGTTTGATGGGACAGTGTAGAGGGAGCTTTACTCTGTATCTTACCGGTGCTGTACCTGCCCTGGGAGTGTGGAGGGAGCTTTACTCTGTATCTAACCCGTGCTGTACCTGCCCTGGGAGTGTTTGATGGGACAGTGTAGAGGGAGCTTTACTCTGTATCTAACCCTGTGCTGTACCTGCCCTGGGAGTGTTTGATGGGACAGTGTAGAGGGAGCTTTACTCTGTATCTAACCCGTGCTGTACCTGCCCTGGGAGTGTTTGATGGGGACAGTGTAGAGGGAGCTTTACTCTGTATCTAACCTGTGCTGTACCTGCCCTGGAAGTGTTTGATGGGACAGTGTAGAGGGAGCTTTACTCTGTATCTTACCGGTGCTGTACCTGCCCTGGGAGTGTGGAGGGAGCTTTACTCTGTATCTAACCCGTGCTGTACCTGCCCTGGAGTGTCTGATGGGACAGTGTGGAGGGAGCACTGTTGCCTTGTTCCAACCTGTAAGTCCTTCAGGAAAGCAGCAGGATTGGGAATTGCCAACGGGATCAATGTTTCCTCATTTTATTTTGAATTCGAGCAGTCAAATCCGGCTGGGGGCAGCGCAGCCACTGAGCTAGACCGCAAAACCCTCCCTTTCAAAGACCCTGGACTCGAAGCCCCCCAGTCTCTTACCTGTTGGAGCATGCTCGGAGACAGTGTGCTGACGGGTTTAGAGGCCGATCTGATCAAACCTGGCCGTTTCTTGATCAGGGCCAGCGGCTGGTCGGATGGGGAGCTCTGGGCCTGCGCGGGCGGCTGGTAACCGTGGCAACGCTGCGGCGGGGCCGACGGGCCGTGACCTTTCCCCCGCTCGTGCCCCCTGAGGGCCTCTCCGCTGACCGGCTTGTCGCTGTCGGGTGGGTGGTGGGGGGGGGAAACAAAGAAAAGACGTCACATGAACGGAGCCTAAAAATGACAACTCTACTTGTTGCGACTGCCCGCCGCACCTCGACTGTCATGCTTTGGAAGTGCCACGCGCGCAAAGTTTCCCTCGCACTGTGTGCCTCATTCATAGAATAGAACCACGGAACAGTGCAACACAGAAGGAGGCCACTCAGCCCATCGTGCCTGTGCCGGCTCTGTGGGAGATCAATCCAGTCAGTCCCACTCCCACCACTCTTTCCCCGTAGCCCTGCAATTTTATTCTCCTTCCAGTATTTCTCCAATTCCCTTTCGAAGGCTACTATTGAATCTGTATCCACTGCCCTCTCCGGCAGTGCGTTCCAAATCCTAACCACTCGCTGCGTAAAAAAGTTTTTCCTCATGTCGCCTCTGTTTCTTTTGCCAATCGCCTTAAATCTGTGTCCTCTGGTATTGAGTCTCCTGCCAGTGGGAACAGTTTCACTTTATTTACTCTATCTAAACCCTTCATCATTTTGAACACCTCTATCACATCTCCCCTTAACCTTCTCTGCTCTAAGGAGAACAATCCCAGCTTCTCCAGTCTCTCCACATCACTGAAGCCCCTCATCCCTGGAACCATTCTGGTCAATCTCCCCTTTACCTTCACTGCTCTAAGGAGAATAACCCCAGCTCTTCCAGTCTCTCCACATCACTGAAGTCCCTCATCCCTGGTACCATTCTGATTAATCTCCCCATAACCTTCTCTGCTCTAAGGAGAACAACCCCAGCTTCTCCAGTCTCTCCACATCACTGAAGTCCCTCATCCCTGGTACATTTCTGGTCAATCTCCCCTCAACCTTCTCTGCTCTAAGGAGAACAATCCCAGCTTCTCCAGTCACTCCACATCACTGAAGTCCCTCATCGCTGGTACCATTCTGGTCAATCTCCCCTTAACCTTCTCTGCTCTAAGGAGAACAACCCCAGCTTCTCCAGTCTCTCCACATCACTGAAGTCCCTCATCCCCGGTACCATTCTGGTCAATCTCCCCTTAACCTTCACTGCTCTAAGGAGAACAACCCCAGCTTCTCCAGTCTCTCCACATCACTGAAGTCCCTCATCCCTGGTACCATTCTGGTCAATATCCCCTTAACCTTCTCTGCTCCAAGGAGAACAATCCCAGCTTCTCCAGTCTCTCCACATCACTGAAGTCCCTCATCCCTGGTACCATTCTGATCAATCTCCCCATAACCTTCTCTGCTCTAAGGAGAACAACCCCAGCTTCTCCAGTCTCTCCACATCACTGAAGTCCCTCATCCCTGGTACCATTCTGGTCAATCTCCTCTGCACCCTCTCCAAGGCCTTGACACCCTTCCTAAAGTGCGGGGCCCAGAATTCGACACAATTCTCCAGCTGGGGCCTGACCAGAGTTTTATACAGGTTTAGCACAACTTCCTGGCTTAGGTACTCTATGTCTCTATTTATAAAGCCCAGGATCCTGTTTGCTTTATTAACTCCTTGTTAACCTGTCCGACCACCTTCAAAGATTTGTGCACAAGCACCCTGACATGAATCAGTCATTCATGAAAGGAAGACTTATGAAATCATACTGAGCGGCCTACAGGTGGCGCTGTCCAGGGAGAGTATAAATACTCGGGCACGGGCCCAGCTTGCGCAGGACATTCTTAACAGGAACTAGTGAAGGACACAACTAACATAAGAACGTAAGAAACAGGAGCAGGAGTAGGCCAATCGGCCCCTCGAGCCTGCTCCGCCATTCAATAAGATCATGGCTGATCTGATCCTAACCGCCAATCCACTATCACAGAACCATCTCCTGAATCTAACAGAATTAGACACACGAAATAGGAGCAGGATCAGGCTACATGGCCCCTGGGCCCGCTCCGCTACCTACAGGGCCATGACCGATCCGAACCTAGACTCATGTCCAAATTCCTGCCCGCTCCCCGTAACCCTTAATTCCCTTTACTTCTAGGAAGCCGTCTATTTCTGTTTTAAATTTATGTAATGATGTAGCTTCTACAGCTTTTTGGGGCAGCATATTCCATGGACCTACCACCCTCTGAGTGAAGTAGTTCCTCCTCATCTCAGTTTTGAAAGAGCAGCCCCTTATTCTAAGACTATGCCCCCTAGTTCTAGTTTCACCCATCATCGGGAACATCTTCCCTGCATCCACCCGATCCAACCCCTTCACAATCTTATATGTTTCAATAAGATCGCCTCTCATTCTTCTGAACTCCAATGAGTAGAGTCCCAATCTACTCAACCTCTCCTCATATGTCCATCCCCTCATCCCCGGGATTAACCGAGTGAACCTTCTTTGTACTGACTCAAGAGCAAGTATGTCCTTTCTTAAGTATGGACACCAAAACTGTATGCAGTATTCCAGGTGCGGTCTCACCAATACCTTGTACAACTGAAGCAATACCTCCCTATTTTTATATTCGATCCCCCTAGACCTCCATTTTATAAAACAGTTGATTAAAGCTTTGTTTAACGCTTAGACCAAGTGCCCAGTAGTTTTCTTACGTCACACCCCCCGATACCTCTCTTCTTGCGCGCTGTTTGAAAATTGTATGTCTTGTCTCTGTGTGGTAAACCACTGTTGTTCACTTCACTGTTGTTCACTTCACTGTTGTTCACTCTTGCCCATTGTTGTACCTGTCTGTGCATGCCTCAGCTGGCTCCGCCCCTGGCTCCACCCATATGCCCTGGTATAAAGGCGGCTGCTCTGCAGTCCCCCAGGCATTCAGGACCGGTCGACCACTAGAGGCATGCCTTCATTCTTTAGCTAATAAAAGCCTGTTTGTTACTCACTTAACTTCCAGTCTTTCGCAGTAATTGATAGCGCATCAATTTTATCAGCTAAATTTTTTTCCGATGGAGCAAATCCTCAAACCAGCACGCCTGGAACTAGACCCTCAAGAGGCGGATGCATCTACCAAGTTCGCACACTGGCTGCGATGCTTTGAACTTTTCCTAGAAGCCTCCGTTGATTCTGTTCAAAACGATGGCGACAAACTAAAAATTCTGACCTCCAAGGTGAACCACCAAGCTTATTCGCTCATCCAAGATGCGACTACCTATGAGGGTGCCCTCGACCTTCTTAAAGAACAGTATGCACGCCCGGTAAATGAAGTTTACGTCAGACACCTCCTGGGGTCCCGCAAACAGCAACCCGGGGAATCGATGGAGGTATACCTACGGGCGCTGAAGGTGCTCGGCCGGGCCTGCAAATGTAAAGAGGTGTCGGCCGCGGTGTACACGGAGGAACTTGTCCGGGACGCCTTCGTCGCGGGCCTCAGGTCCAACTACACCTGGCAGAGACTGTTAGAGCAGGGCGAACTCGACCTGAAGAAGGCCACGACCCTCGCACTTTCGCTAGACGTGGCCCAACGGAATACTCACCTGACCGCACAGCCGCATCGTGGATGGCGCGAGCGCCGCCATCCTGGGACACGGTAGGACCGCCACCCGGCACCGCGCCACCCCCGCCACATCCCGTCAACGGCCCAACTTCTGCAGCGATGTCCCGGGGCCCGAAGTGTTACTTCTGTGCCCAGTAGTTTTCATCTGCCGTACGTGCGCGCATTCCACCAGCCCGTCTGGTTGGGCCAAGCCGATTCATTGAATGCAAGTGGGCGAGAGTGGCCGTTTGCGCTGTGTTGCCGGGACTTGCTGTCCGTCAGCCTCGTCCGTTCCCCCGACTCCCAGGTTGGCGGGGGGGAGCAGAGCGGGGAAGGACCAACCACACAAGATCGCAGAGAAGAGCTCGTTCCAAAAACAGCGTGGCGTGAAAATAAGAAGCGTCGAACTTGACGGGGTACGTTTAGCGCCCGGGGCGGGATTAAAGGTCGCACGGGCAGAGCGCGGAAGGGAAAATCTTGCCAGGAGGATCGAATGCCCCCCAGGCGATCCTTCCGGATTATCCTCACGTTCATTTCAACGGAAGGACAATCAAGGCAATTTACATCGAGCGTACAGCCCAGAAACAGGACATTCGGCCCCTCTGCTCCGTGCCGGTGTTCCTGCTCCACACGAGCCTCCTCCCGCCCCCTCTTCATCTCACCCCATCACCATATCCTTCTATTCCTTTCTCCCTCGTGTGTTTATCCAGCTTCCCCCTTAAATGCATCTACACTGTTCGCCTCGACCACTCCCTGTGGTAGCGAGTTCCACATTCTCACCACTCTCTGGGTAAAGAAAGTTACGAGATAGGAAGACTCCCATTTCTCCAGTGCCTTTCACCACCTCAGGACATCCCAAAGCGCTTCACAGCCAATGAAGGACTTTTTTTGAAGTGTGGTCACTGTTGTAATGTAGGAAACGTGGCAGCCAATTTACGCACAGCAAGCTCCCACAAACAGCAGTGTGATAAATGACCAGATCATCTGTTTTAGTGATGTTGGTTGAGGGATAAATATTGGCCCCAGGACACCGGGGAGAACTCCCCCCTGCTCCTCTTCCAATAGTGGCCGTGGGATCTTTTACATCCACCTAAGAGAGCAGACGGGGCCTCGAGTTTAACGTCTCATCCTGAAAGATGCCCTCTGACAGTGCAGCACTCCCTCAGTACTGCCCCTCCGACAGTGCAGCGCTCCCTCAGTACCGCCCCTCCGACAGTGCGGCGCTCCCTCAGTACCGCCCCTTCGACAGTGCAGCGCTCCCTCAGTACTGCCCCTCCGACAGTGCGGCGCATGCCGGGCCCTTTTGAAGTAGGCCGAGGTGCGGCCTGAGTGAGGCCGAGTTGCCGGGGGAGCTGAGGTCACAGGTCACCGCTGGGCTCGCCGGCACTGGCCGCTGGCTGCCCACGCACAGAGGGAGCTGGCACGCCTCAGCTGTCCGCAGAGAGCCAGTCCGCAGGGATCGGCGGAGACTGCCGGTTTTCGCAGAGCGGAGCCAGCCCGCTTTGTGTAAGAGCTCCTGAGCGCGCTTGTTCCCCCAGGCAAACGTTTGGGCTCCTAGTGACTATTCCAAGGTTCTCCTGGCCGGCCTCCCAGCTCGCGGAAACCTGAGCTCTTTCCGAATCTCTGCTGCCCTGCATCCTGAACGCGCGCCAAGAAATTCAAGTCAGTTTGCCAGACCGCTGGGAATGCAGTGCTAAACCGCGGGGACTGTGACCTCTGAACTGCGGCGAGGCAATGCCCAGCGCCGAGGCTTCACCTGGTTACAGAACAGGGACGTAGGTGCAGTAGCAAAATACTGCAGATGCTGGAAATCCGAAATAACAACAGAAAATGCTGGAGAAACTCAGCAGGCCAGGCAACATCTGTGGAGAGAAATTAGAGTCGACGTTTCGGGTCGAAACCCTTTTTCAAAACTGGAAAGGAAATAAAATAGATCGAAGGCAGGGCTGGGAGAGAACAAAAGAAGTAACAGAGACATTAAGAGGTATTCAAAACCAGACGAGATGGTAATAGGACTAGTGGAGACAAAAGACGGCTCCAGATTAGGTGTGAAGTGTACTGGCAGGATGAGAGACAGCTGCCATGCGGGAGAGAGAAAAAAAAGGAAAGGGGGGGAAGGGAAGACCCAAAACAAAGGGGTGGAAAAAAAATGTAAGTAAAAATGTAATAGGGGCCGAGGTTATGATCTGAAATTGTTGAACTCGATATTGAGTCCGGAAGGCTGTAAAGTGCCTAATCGGAAGATGAGGTGCTGTTCCTCGAGTTTACGTTGAGCTTCCGTGGAACAATGCAAGAGGCCAAAGACGGTGAGGTCCGAGTGGGAATGGAGCGGTGAATTAAAATGACAGGCGACCGGAAGCTCGGGGTCCCCCTTACGGACTGAACGGAGGTGTTCCGCAAAGCGGTCACCCAATCTAGGTGCAATATTGCCCAACCGTTACCCCCTGTGCTCGCTGACCTACATTGACCTGCCGATCCGGCAACGCCTCGATTCTAAACTTCTCATCCTCGTTTTCAAATCCCTCCGCGGCCTCCTCACCACCCCCCTCCCTCCCTATCTCTGTAACCTCCTCCAGCCCTTACAACCCTCCGAGATCTCGGCGCTCCTCCAATTCTGGCCTCTTGCGAATCCCCAAGTTTAATCGCTCCACCATTGGCGGCCACGCCTTCAGCCGCCTGGGCCACGAGCTCTGGAATTCCCTCCCTAAACCTCTCCGCCTCTCTCTCTCCTCCTTTAAGACGCTGCTTAAAACCGACCTCTTTGACCAAGCCTTTGGTCACCTGTCCCTAATATCTCCTTAAGTGGCTCGGGGTCAAATTCTGTCAAACTTTGTCTGATTTACGCTCCTGTGAAGTGCCTTGGGACATTTTACTACCTTTAAAGGCGCTATATAAATGCAGGTTGTTGTTTCTGCACTAAGCGGCCATGTTGAATTGTGCACAGCGTTGTCACTTTCAAACCCAACGCTCTGACCCCTGATCCTGAAGCTTTGACCTCTGCTCCTGAAGCTCTGACCCCTGGTCCTGAAGCTTTGACCCCTGGTCCTGATGCTCTGACCCCTGCTCCTGAAGCTCTGACCCCTGCTCCTGAAGCTTTGACCCCTGGTCCTGAAACTTTGACCCCTGGTCCTGAAGCTCTGACACCTGCTCCTGAAACTTTGACCCCTGTACCTGACGCTCTGACCCCTGCACCTGAAGCTCTGACCCCTGCTCCTGAAGCTCTGACCCCTGGTCCTGAAGCTTTGACCCCTGGTCCTGAAGCTCTGACCCCTGCTCCTGAAGCTCTGACCCCTGCTGGTCTCCCACCACCTGAACATTGGGCCTCTGATTGCCTCATGATCTTAAGCCCTAACTTCTCTTAATCACCTTGACCCAAATCCCTGACTCCTCCTGGTCTCCTGGACCCGATGCCCCAACTCCTGCCCGTGTCCTGGATCTGATGCCCTGTCCCCTCCTGGTCTCCTGGACCTGATGCCCCAACTCCTGCCTGTGTCCTGCATCTGATGCCCTGACCCCTCCTGGTCTCCTGGACCTGATGCCCCAACTCCTGCCCGTGTCCTGGATCTAATGCCCTGACTCCCACTGGTCTCTTGGCCTTAAACAAACTGGGTGGGTAGTAACTCTACCAGGTACTGCACACCCAGCTCACAGTGACATTCTCCTGCTGACCCAAGAGCCCAGAGTCAGCCGAAATAGCAATTAAAATCGTAGAATGATACAGCACAGGAGGAGGCCATTCGGCCCATCGTGCCTGTGCCGGCTCTTTGAACGAGCTCTCCAATCAGTCCCACTCCCCCCTGCTCTTTCCCCATATCCCTGCAAATTTCTCCTTTTCAAGTATTTCTCCAATTCCCCTTTTGAAAGTTACTATTGAATCTGCTCCCACCGCCCTTTCAGGCAGCGCATTCTAGATCACAACAACTCGCTGCGTAAAAAACATTCTCCTCATCTCCCCTCTGGTTCTTTTACTGATTATCTTCAATCTGTGTCCCCTGGTTACTGACCCTCCTGTCACTGGAAACAGTTTCTCCTTATTTACTCTATCAAAATCCTTCATGATTTTGAACACCTCTATTGAATCTCCCCTTAACCTTCTCTGCTCCAAGGAGAACAAGCCCAGCTTCTCCAGTCTCTCTGCATAACTGAAGTCCCTCATCCCTGGTACCATTCTGGTCAATCTCCCCTTAACCTTCTCTGCTCTAAGGAGAACAACCCCAGCTTCTCTAGTCTCTCCACATCACTGAAGTGCCTCATCCCCTGGGACCATTCTGGTCAATCTCCCCTTAACCTTCTCTGCTCTAAGGAGAACAATCCCAGCTTCTCCAGTCTCTCCACATCACTGAAGTCCCTCATCCCTGGTTCCATTCTGGTCAATCTCCCCTTAACCTTCTCTGCTCTAAGGAGAACAATCCCAGCTTCTCCAGTCTCTCCACATCACTGAAGTCCCTCATCCCTGGTACCATTCTGGTCAATCTCCCCTTAACCTTCTCTGCTCTAAGGAAAACAATCCCAGCTTTTCCAGTCTCTCCACCTCACTGAAGTCCCTCATCCCTGGTACCATTCTGGTCAATCTCCCCTTAACCTTCTCTGCTCTAAGGAGAACAACCCCAACTTCTCCAGTCTCTCCACATCACTGAAGTCCCTCATCCCTGGTACCATTCTGGTCAATCTCCCCTTAACCTCTGCTCTAAGGAGAACAACCCCAGCTTCTCCAGTCTCTCCACATCACTGAAGTCCCTCATCCCCTTAAATTTTATTCTACGCATACTAGGCCCAACTATGCGCAGGAGAATCCTTATAGGTAACCGTGAGTGGGACCTGATGAACCTAGTGGTCCTTCTCTCATTCTGAAATCTCTGGTCAGGATGAGAGGTATCAGGAAGCACTTGGATGAGATACAGGGGATCAAATGATGGCTGGAGACCGATGGAGGAACAAGTTATTGATCCACATTGTGGTCTACTCTTGCAAGAGATGGAAATGTAGTCTTTCTCCAATTACATTGCAAAGCATATGGGATCTTGGGCTTCATAAATAGAGGTATTGAGTACAAAAGTAGGGAAGTTATGCTGAACCTTTATAAAGTGCTGGTTAGGCCACAACTGGAATATTGCGTCCAGTTCTGGTCACCACACTTTAGCAAGGATGTGAAGGCCCCTGAGAGGGTGCAGAGGAGATTTACCAGAATGGTTCTGGGGATGGGGGATCTTAGCTACAAGGACAGGTTGGAGAAACTGGATTTGTTTTCATTAGAGCAAAGGAGGTTGAGGGGTGATTTGATCGAGGTGTACAAGATTATGACGGGTTTGGATAGGCTAGACAGGGAAAGGCTGTTCCCACTAGTTGATGGTACAAGGACTAGGGGACACAGATATAAGATTTTGGGCAAGAGATACAGGAGGGGGATGTGAGGCAAAACTTTTTTACGCAGCGAGTGGTGAGGACCTGGAACTCGCTGCCGACAGAAGTGGTGGAAGCGGAGACACTCAATGTTTTCAAGGGGAGACTGGATAGGCACTCGAGGGAAATAAACTTGCAGGGCTACGGGGATAGAGCGGGGGAATGGGACTGACTGGATTGCTCTACAGAGAGCCGGCACAGACTCGATGGGCCGAATGGCCTCCTTCTGTGCCCTTATGACTCTATGACCACAATAGTCGCAGTCAAATTAATTTGTACAGGTCGCTTTGAGGTGGGCAGGTGAGGGTCATTGTATAAGCGTCCTGCCACGGCCTCTGCCTATCTCTGTAACCTCCTCCAGCTCCTACAACCCTCCCAGATCTCTGCGCTCCACCAATTCTGGCCTCTCGCACATCCCCTGATTTCCATCACTCCACCATTAGCGACCGCGCCAGGGCCCCCGAGCTCTGGAATTCCCTCCCAAAACCTCTCCGACCCTCTCTCTCCTTTAAGACGCTCCTTAAAACCTCCCTCTTTGACCCAAGCTTTTGATCACCTGTCCCCTAATATCTCCTTATGTGGCTCGGTGTCAAATTGTGTCTGATTTACGCTCCTGTGAAGCGCTGCGGGACGTTTTACTTCGTTAAAGGCGCTATATAAATCCAAGTTGTTGTTGTACCCCTATCTGGTACTCACACCATGACCAAGGCCAGGGACCTCCCAGCTTTGGGATGCCTTTCTTCCACTGATTGGCTAATACCGGTGGGCTCCGGCAGATGCTTGCGTTTGATTGGACAGTTGGGTGGTGGCCCAGTCCTATGATTGGATCCCAGCTGCTGTCGATCATCCGATTTCAAACTTGGGTGACCTGGAGAAGAGTAAAAATCACAGTCAGTCTTCACCTCCTTTTGAGCGAGAGTCTGATGGGACAGTGTAGAGGAAGCTTTACTCTGTATCTAACCCTGTGCTGTACCTGCCCTGGGAGTGTTTGATGGGACAGTGTAGAGGGAGCTTTACTCTGTATTTAACCTGTGCTGCACCTGCCCTGGGAGTGTTTGATGGGACAGTGTAAAGGAAGCTTTACTCTGTATCTAACCCTGTGCTGTACCTGCCCTGGGAGTGTTTGATGGGGACAGTGTAGAGGGAGCTTTACTCTGTATCTAACCCGTGCTGTACCTGCCCTGGGAGTGTTTGATGCGGACAGTGTAGAGGAAGCTTTACTCTGTATTTAACCCGTGCTGTACCTGCCCTGGGAGTGTTTGATGGGACAGTGTAGAGGGAGCTTTACTCGGTATCTAACCCTGTGCTGTACCTGCCCTGGGAGTGTTTGATGGGGCAGTGTAGAGGGAGCTTTACTCTGCATCTAACCCGTGCTGTACCTACCCTGGGAGTGTTTGATGGGACAGTGTCGAGGGAGCTTTACTCTGTATCTAACCCGTGCTGTGACTGCCCTGGGAGTGTTTGATGGGGACAGTGTAGAGGGAACTTTACTCTGTATCTAACCCCGTGCTGTACCTGCCCTGGGAGTGTTTGATGGGACAGTGTAGAGGGAGCTTTACTCTGTATCTAACCCATGCTGTAGCTGCCCTGGGAGTGTTTGATGGGGACAGTGTAGAGGGAGCTTTACTCTGTATCTAACCCGTGCTGTAGCTGCCCTGGGAGTGTTTGATGCGGACAGTGTAGAGGGAGCTTTACTCTGTATCTAACCACGTGCTGTACCTGTCCTGGGAGTGTTTGATGGGACAGTGTAGAGGGAGCTTTACTCTGTATCTAACCCGTGCTGTACCTGCCCTGGGTGTGTTTGATGGGACAGTGTAGAGGGAGCTTTACTCTGTATCTAACCCGTGCAGTACCGGCCCTGGCTGTGTTTGATGGGACAGTGTAGAGGGAGCTTTACTCTGTATCTAACCCTGTGCTGTACCTGCCCTGGGAGTGCTTGATAGGGCAGTGTAGAGGGAGCTTTACTCTGTATCTAAACCGTGCTGTACCTACCCTGGGAGTGTTTGATGGGACAGTGCAGAGGGAGCTTTCCTCTGTATCTAACCCGTGCTGTGACTGCCCTGGGAGTGTTTGATGGGGACAGTGTAGAGGGAACTTTACTCTGTATCTAACCCCATGCTGTACCTGCCCTGGGAGTGTTTGATGGGACAGTGTAGAGGGAGCTTTACTCTGCATCTAACCTGTGCTGTAGCTGCCCTGGGAGTGTTTGATGGGGACAATGTAGCGGGAGCTTTACTCTGTATCTAACCCCGTGTTGTACCTGCCCTGGGAGTGTTTGATGGGACAGTGTAGAGGGAGCTTTACTCTGGATCTAACCCGTGCTGTACCTGCCGTGGGAGTGTTTGATGGGACAGTGTAGAGGGAGCTGTACTCTGTATCTAACCCATGCTGCACCTGCCCTGGGAGTGTTTGATGGGGACAGTGGAGAGGGAGCTTTACTCTGTATCTAACCCCGTGCTGTACCTGCCCTGGGAGTGTTTGATGGGACAGTGTAGAGGGAGATTTACTCTGCATCTAACCCGTGCTGTACCTGCCCTGGGTGTGTTTGATGGGGACAGTGTAGAGGGAGCTTTACCCTGTATCTCACCCGTGCTGTACCTGCCCTGGGAATGTTTGATGGGGCAGTGTAGAGGGAGCTTTACTCTGTATCCAACCTGTGCTGTACCTGCCCTGGGAGTGTTTGATGGGGACAGTGTAGAGGTAGCTTTACCCTTTATCTCACCCGTGCTGTACCTGTCCTGGGAGTGTTTGATGCGACAGTGTAGAGGGAGCTTTACCCTGTATCTAACCCGTGCTGTACCTGCCCTGGGAGTGTTTGATGGGACAGTGTAGAGGGAGCTTTACTCTGTATCTAACCAGTGCTGTGACTGCCCTGGGAGTGTTTGAAGGGGACAGTGTAGAGGGAACTTTACTCTGTATCTAACCCCATGCTGTAACTGCCCTGGGAGTGTTTGATGGGACAGTGTAGAGGGAGCTTTACTCTGCATCTAACCTGTGCTGTAGCTGCCCTGGGAGTGTTTGATGGGGACAGTGTAGCGGGAGCTTTACTCTGTATCTAACCCCGTGTTGTACCTGCCCTGGGAGTGTTTGATGGGACAGTGTAGAGGGAGCTGTACTCTGTATCTAACCCGTGCTGTACCTGACCTGGGAGTGTTTGATGGGGACAGTGTAGAGGGAGCTTTATTCTGTATCTAACCCCATGCTGTACCTGCCCTGGGAGTGTTTGATGGGACAGTGTCGAGGGAGCTTTACGCTGTATCTAACCCGTGCTGTACCTGCCCTGGGAGTGTTTGATGGGACAGTGTAGAGGGAGCTTTACTCTGTATCTAACCAGTGCTGTACCTGCCCTGGGAGTGTTTGATGGGACAGTGTAGAGGGAGCTTTACTCTCTATCAAACCCCGTGCTGTACCTGCCCTGGGAGTGTTTGATGGAACAGTGTAGAGGGAGCTTTACTCTGTATCTAACCCGTGCTGTACCTGCCCTGGGAGTGTTTGATGGGACAGTGTAGAGCGAGCTTTACTCTGTATCTAACCCGTGCTGTACCTGCCCTGGGAGTGTTTGATGGGACAGTGTAGAGGGAGCTTTACTCTGTATCTAACCCCATGCTGTACCTGCCCTGGGAGTGTTTGATGGGGACAGTGTAGATGAAGCTTTACTCTGCATCTAACCCGTGCTGTACCTGCCCTGGGAGTGTTTGATGGGACAGTGTAGAGGGAGCTTTACTCCGTATCTAACCCGTGCTGTCCCTGCCCTGGGAGTGTTTGATGGGACAGTGTAGAGGGAGCTTTACTCTGTTTCTAACCCGTGCTGTCCCTGCCCTGGGATTGTTTGATGGGACAGTGTAGAGGGAGCTTTACTCTGGATCTAACCCGTGCTGTCCCTGCCCTGGGATTGTTTGATGGGACAGTGTCGAGGGAGCTTTACTCTGGATCTAACCTGTGCTGTACCTGCCCTGGGAGTGTTTGATGGGACAGTGTAGAGGGAGCTTTACTCTGTATCTAACCCATGCTGTACCTGCCCTGGGAGTGTCTGATGGGACAGTGTAGACGGAGCTTTACTCTGTATCTAACCCCGTGCTGTACCTGCCCTGGGAGTGTTTGATGGGACAGTGTAGAGGGAACTTTACTCTGTATCACACCCCGTGCTGTACCTGCCCTGGGAGTGTTTGATGGGACAGTGTCGAGGGAGCTTTACTCTGTATCGCACCCCGTGCTTCACCTGCCCTGTGAGTGTTTGATGGGACAGTGTAGAGGGAGCTTTACTCTGTATCTAACCCGTGCTGTACCTGCCCTGGGAGTGTTTGATGGGACAGTGTAGAGGGAGCTTTACTCTGTATCTAACCCCATGCCGTACCTGCCCTGGGAGTGTTTGATGGGGACAGTGTAGAGGGAGTTTTACTCTGTATCTAACCCATGCTGTACCTGCCCTGGGAGTGTTTGATGGGGACAGTGTAGAGGGAGCTTTACTCTGCATCTAACCCGTGCTGTCCCTGCCCTGGGAGTGTTTGATGGGACAGTGTAGGGGGAGCTTTACTCTGTATCTAACCCCTGCTGTACCTGCCCTGTGAGTGTTTGATGGGACAGTGTAGAAGGAGCTTTACTCTGTATCTAACCCCGTGCTGTAACTGCCCTGGGAGTGTTTGATGGTGCAGTGTAGAGGGAGCTTTACTCTGTATCTAACCCCGTGCTGTACCTGCCCTGGGAGTGTTTGATCGGGACAGTGTCGATGGAGCTTTACTCTGTATCTAACCCGTGCTGTACCTGCCCTGGGAGTGTTTGATGGGACAGTGTAGAGGGAGCTTTACTCTGTATCTAACCCGTTCTGTCCCTGCCCTGGGAGTGTTTGATGGGACAGTGTAGAGGGAGCTTTACTCTGTATCTAACCCATGCTGTACCTGCCCTGGGAGTGTTTGAAGGGGACAGTGTAGAGGGAACTTTACTCTGTATCTAACCCCATGCTGTACCTGCCCTGGGAGTGTTTGATGGGACAGTGTAGAGGGAGCTTTACTCTGCATCTAACCTGTGCTGTAGCTGCCCTGGGAGTGTTTGATGGGGACAGTGTAGCGGGAGCTTTACTCTGTATGTACCCCCGTGTTGTACCTGCCCTGGGAGTGTTTGATGGGACAGTATAGAGGGAGCTTTACTCTGGATCTAACCCGTGCTGTACCTGCCCTGGGAGTGTTTGATGGGACAGTGTAGAGGGAGCTGTACTCTGTATCTAACCCGTGCTGTACCTGCCCTGGGAGTGTTTGATGGGGACAGTAGAGGGAGCTTTACTCTGTATCTAACCCGTGCTGTACCTGCCCTGGGAGTGTTTGATGGGAGAGTGTAGAGGGAGCTTTACTCTGTATCTAACCCGTGCTGTCCCTGCCCTGGGAGTGTTTGATGGGACAGTGTAGAGGGAGCTTTACTCTGTATCTAACCCCGTGCTGTACCTGCCCTGGGAGTGTTTGATGGGGACAGTGCAGATGGAGCATTACTCTGTATCTAACCCGTGCTGTACCTGCCCTGGGAGTGTTTGATGGGACAGTGTAGAGGGAGCTTTACTCTGTATCTAACCCCGTGCTGTACCTGCCCTGGGAGTGTTTGATGGGGACAGTGTAGAGGGAGCTTTACTCTGTATCTAACCCGTGCTGTACCTGCCCTGGGAGTGTTTGATGGGACAGTGCAGAGGGAGCTTTACTCTGTATCTAACCCCATGCTGTACCTGCCCTGGGAGTGTTTGATGGGGACAGTGTAGAGGGAGCTTTACTCTGTATCTAACCCATGCTGTACCTGCCCTGGGAGTGTTTGATGGGACAGTGTAGGGGGAGCTTTACTCTGTATCTAACCCCTGCTGTACCTGCCCTGTGAGTGTTTGATGGGACAGTGTAGAAGGAGCTTTACTCTGTATCTAACCCCGTGCTGTACCTGCCCTGGGAGTGTTTGATGGGGACAGTGTCGATGGAGCTTTACTCTGTATCTAACCCGTGCTGTACCTGCCCTGGGAGTGTTTGATGGGACAGTGTAGAGGGAGCTTTACTCTGTATCTAACCCGTGCTGTCCCTGCCCTGGGAGTGTTTGATGGGACAGTGTAGAGGGAGCTTTACTCTGTATCTAACCCGTGCTGTACCTGCCCTGGGAGTGTTTGAAGGGGACAGTGTAGAGGGAACTTTACTCTGTATCTAACCCCATGCTGTACCTGCCCTGGGAGTGTTTGATGGGACAGTGTAGAGGGAGCTTTACTCTGCATCTAACCTGTGCTGTAGCTGCCCTGGGAGTGTTTGATGGGGACAGTGTAGCGGGAGCTTTACTCTGTATCTAACCCGTGCTGTACCTGCCCTGGGAGTGTTTGATGGGGACAGTGTAGAGGGAGCTTTACTCTGGATCTAACCCGTGCTGTACCTGCCCTGGGAGTGTTTGATGGGGCAGTGTCGAGGGAGCTGTACTCTGTATCTTACCCGTGCTGTACCTGCCCTGGGAGTGTTTGATGGGGACAGTAGAGGGAGCTTTACTCTGTATCTAACTCCGTGCTGTACCTGCCCTGGGAGTGTTTGATGGGACAGTGTAGAGGGAGCTTTACTCTGTATCTAACCCATGCTGTAGCTGCCCTGGGAGTGTTTGATGGGGACAGTGTAGAGGTAGCTTTACTCTGTATCTAACCCGTGCTGTAGCTGCCCTGGGGGTGTTTGATGGGACAGTGTAGAGGGAGCTTTACTCTGTATCTAAACCGTGCTGTACCTACCCTGGGAGTGTTTGATGGGACAGTGTAGAGGGAGCTTTACTCTGTATCGAACCCGTGCTGTACCTGCCCTGGGTGTGTTTGATGGGACAGTGTAGAGGGAGCTTTACTCTGTATCTAACCCGTGCTGTACCGGCCCTGGCAGTGTTTGATGGGACAGTGTAGAGGGAGCTTTACTCTGTATCTAACCCTGTGCTGTACCTGCCCTGGGAGTGTTTGATAGGGCAGTGTAGAGGGAGCTTGACTCTGTATCTAAACCGTGCTGTACCTACCCTGGGAGTGTTTGATGGGACAGTGTAGAGGGAGCTTTACTCTGTATCTAACCCGTGCTGTGACTGCCCTGGGAGTGTTTGAAGGGGACAGTGTAGAGGGAAATTTACTCTGTATCTAACCCCATGCTGTACCTGCCCTGGGAGTGTTTGATGGGACAGTGTAGAGGGAGCTTTACTCTGCATCTAACCTGTGCTGTAGCTGCCCTGGGAGTGTTTGATGGGGACAGTGTAGCGGGAGCTTTACTCTGTATCTAACCCCGTGTTGTACCTGCCCTGGGAGTGTTTGATGGGACAGTGTAGAGGGAGCTTTACTCTGGATCTAACCCTTGCTGTACCTGCCGTCGGAGTGTTTGATGGGACAGTGTAGAGGGAGCTGTACTCTGTATCTAACCCATGCTGTACATGCCCTGGGAGTGTTTGATGGGGACAGTGGAGAGGGAGCTTTACTCTGTATCTAACCCCGTGCTGTACCTGCCCTGGGAGTGTTTGATGGGACAGTGTAGAGGGAGCTTTACTCTGCATCTAACCCGTGCTGTACCTGCCCTGGGTGTGTTTGATGGGGACAGTGTAGAGGGAGCTTTACCCTGTATCTCACCCGTGCTGTACCTGCCCTGGGAATGTTTGATGGGGCAGTGTAGAGAGAGCTTTACTCTGTATCCAACCTGTGCTGTACCTGCCCTGGGAGTGTTTGATGGGGACAGTGTAGAGGTAGCTTTACCCTGTATCTCACCCGTGCTGTACCTGTCCTGGGAGTGTTTGATGCGACAGTGTAGAGGGAGGTTTACCCTGTATCTAACCCGTGCTGTACCTGCCCTGGGAGTGTTTGATGGGACAGTGTAGAGGGAGCTTTACTCTGTATCTAACCAGTGCTGTACCTGCCCTGGGAGTGTTTGATGGGACAGTGTAGAGGGAGCTTTACTCTGCATCTAACCTGTGCTGTAGCTGCCCTGGGAGTGTTTGATGGGGACAGTGTAGCGGGAGCTTTACTCTGTATCTAACCCCGTGTTGTCCCTGCCCTGGGAGTGTTTGATGGGACAGTGTAGAGGTAGCTGTACTCTGTATCTAACCCGTGCTGTACCTGACCTGGGATTGTTTGATGGGGACAGTGTAGAGGGAGCTTTATTCTGTATCTAACCCCGTGCTGTACCTGCCCTGGGAGTGTTTGATGGGACAGTGTAGAGGGAGCTTTACTCTGTATCTAACCCGTGCTGTACCTGCCCTGGGAGTGTTTGATGCGGACAGTGTAGGGGGAGCTTTACTCTGTATCTAACCCGTGCTGTACCTGCCCTGGGAGTGTTTGATGGGGCAGTGTAGAGGGAGCTTTGCTCTGCATCTAACCCGTGCTGTACCTACCCTGGGAGTGTTTGATGGGACAGTGTAGAGGGAGCTTTACTCTGTATCTAACCCATGCTGCAGCTGCCCTGGGAGTGTTTGATGGGGACAGTGTAGAGGGAGCTTTACTCTGTATCTAACCCGTGCTGTCGCTGCCCTGGGAGTGTTTGATGCGGACAGTGTAGAGGGAGCTTTACTCTGTATCTAACCAGTGCTGTACCTGCCCTGGGAGTGTTTGATGGGACAGTGTAGAGGGAGCTTTACTCTGTATCTAACCCGTGCTGTACCTGCCCTGGGTGTGTTTGATGGGACAGTGTAGAGGGAGCTTTACTCTGTATCTAACCCGTGCTATACCGGACCTGGCAGTGTTTGATGGGACAGTGTAGAGGGAGCTTTACTCTGTATCTAACCCTGTGCTGTACCTGCCCTGGGAGTGTTTGATAGGGCAGTGTAGAGGGAGCTTTACTCTGTATCTGAACCGTGCTGTACCTACCCTGGAGTGTTTGATGGGACAGTGTAGAGGGAGCTTTACTCTGTATCTAACCCGTGCTGTGACTGCCCTGGGAGTGTTTGAAGGGGACAGTGTAGAGGGAACTTTACTCTGTATCTAACCCCATGCTGTACCTGCCCTGGGAGTGTTTGATGGGACAGTGTAGAGGGAGCTTTACTCTGCATCTAACCTGTGCTGTTGCTGCCCTGGGAGTGTTTGATGGGGACAGTGTAGCGGGAGCTTTACTATGTATCTAACCCCGTGTTGTTCCTGCCCTGGGAGTGTTTGATGGGACAGTGTAGAGGGAGCTTTACTCTGGATCTAACCCGTGCTGTACCTGCCGTGGGAGTGTTTGATGGGACAGTGTAGAGGGAGCTGTACTCTGTATCTAACCCATGCTGTACCTGCCCTGGGAGTGTTTGATGGGGACAGTGGAGAGGGAGCTTTACTCTGTATCTAACCCCGTGCTGTCCCTGCCCTGGGAGTGTTTGATGGGACAGTGTAGAGGGAGCTATACTCTGCATCTAACCCGTGCTGTACCTGCCCTGGGTGTGTTTGATGGGGACAGTGTAGAGGGAGCTTTACCCTGTATCTCACCTGTGCTGTACCTGCCCTGGGAATGTTTGATGGGGCAGTGTAGAGGGAGCTTTACCCTGTATCTAACCCGTGCTGTACCTGCCCTGGGAGTGTTTGATGGGACAGTGTGGAGGGAGCTTTACTCTATCTAACCAGTGCTGTACCTGCCCTGGGAGTGTTTGATGGGACAGTGTAGAGGGAGCTTTACTCTGTATCTAACCCGTGCTGTGACTGCCCTGGGAGTGTTTGAAGGGGACAGTGTAGAGGGAACTTTACTCTGTATCTAACCCCATGCTGTAGCTGCCCTGGGAGTGTTTGATGGGACAGTGTAGAGGGAGCTTTACTCTGCATCTAGCCTGTGCTGTAGCTGCCCTGGGAGTGTTTGATGGGGACAGTGTAGCGGGAGCTTTACTCTGTATCTAACGCTGTGTTGTACTTGCCCTGGGAGTGTTTGATGGGACAGTGTAGAGGGAGCTGTACTCTGTATCTAACCCGTGCTGTACCTGACCTGGGAGTGTTTGATGGGGACAGTGTAGAGGGAGCTTTATTCTGTATCTAACCCCGTGCTGTACCTGCCCTGCGAGTGTTTGATGGGAGAGTGTAGAGGGAGCTTTACTCTGTATCTAACCCGTGCTGTACCTGCCCTGGGAGTGTTTGATGCGGACAGTGTAGAGGGAGCTTTACTCTGTATCTAACCCGTGCTGTACCAGCCCTGGGAGTGTTTGATGGGGCAGTGTAGAGGGAGCTTTACTCTGCATCTAACCCGTGCTGTACCTACCCTGGGAGTGTTTGATGGGACAGTGTAGAGGGAGCTTAACACTGTATCTAACCCGTGCTGTGACTGCCCTGGGAGTGTTTGTTGGGCACAGTGTAGAGGGAACTTTACTCTGTATCTAACCCCGTGCTGTACCTGCCCTGGGAGTGTTTGATGCGGACAGTGTAGAGGGAGCTTTACTCTGTATCTAACCCATGCTGTAGCTGCCCTGGGAGTGTTTGATGGGGACAGTGTAGAGGGAGCTTTACTCTGTATCTAACCCGTGCTGTAGCTGCCCTGGGAGTGTTTGATGCGGACAGTGTAGAGGGAGCTTTACTCTGTATCTAACCACGTGCTGTACCTGCCGTGGGAGTGTTTGATGGGACAGTGTAGAGGGAGCTTTACTCTGCATCTAACCCGTGCTGTACCTGCCCTGGGTGTGTTTGATGGGACAGTGTAGAGGGAGCTTTACTCTGTATCTAACCCGTGCTGTACCGGCCCTGGCAGTGTTTGATGGGACAGTGTAGAGGGAGCTTTACCCTGTATCTCACCCGTGCTGTACCTGCCCTGGGAATGTTTGATGGGGCAGTGTAGAGAGAGCTTTACTCTGTATCCAACCTGTGCTGTACCTGCCCTGGGAGTGTTTGATGGGGACAGTGTAGAGGTAGCTTTACCCTGTATCTCACCCGTGCTGTACCTGTCCTGGGAGTGTTTGATGCGACAGTGTAGAGGGAGCTTTACCCTGTATCTAACCCGTGCTGTACCTGCCCTGGGAGTGTTTGATGGGACAGTGTAGAGGGAGCTTTACTCTGTATCTAACCAGTGCTGTACCTGCCCTGGGAGTGTTTGATGGGACAGTGTAGAGGGAGCTTTACTCTGCATCTAACCTGTGCTGTAGCTGCCCTGGGAGTGTTTGATGGGGACAGTGTAGCGGGAGCTTTACTCTGTATCTAACCCCGTGTTGTCCCTGCCCTGGGAGTGTTTGATGGGACAGTGTAGAGGTAGCTGTACTCTGTATCTAACCCGTGCTGTACCTGACCTGGGATTGTTTGATGGGGACAGTGTAGAGGGAGCTTTATTCTGTATCTAACCCCGTGCTGTACCTGCCCTGGGAGTGTTTGATGGGACAGTGTAGAGGGAGCTTTACTCTGTATCTAACCCGTGCTGTACCTGCCCTGGGAGTGTTTGATGCGGACAGTGTAGGGGGAGCTTTACTCTGTATCTAACCCGTGCTGTACCTGCCCTGGGAGTGTTTGATGGGGCAGTGTAGAGGGAGCTTTGCTCTGCATCTAACCCGTGCTGTACCTACCCTGGGAGTGTTTGATGGGACAGTGTAGAGGGAGCTTTACTCTGTATCTAACCCATGCTGCAGCTGCCCTGGGAGTGTTTGATGGGGACAGTGTAGAGGGAGCTTTACTCTGTATCTAACCCGTGCTGTCGCTGCCCTGGGAGTGTTTGATGCGGACAGTGTAGAGGGAGCTTTACTCTGTATCTAACCAGTGCTGTACCTGCCCTGGGAGTGTTTGATGGGACAGTGTAGAGGGAGCTTTACTCTGTATCTAACCCGTGCTGTACCTGCCCTGGGTGTGTTTGATGGGACAGTGTAGAGGGAGCTTTACTCTGTATCTAACCCGTGCTATACCGGACCTGGCAGTGTTTGATGGGACAGTGTAGAGGGAGCTTTACTCTGTATCTAACCCTGTGCTGTACCTGCCCTGGGAGTGTTTGATAGGGCAGTGTAGAGGGAGCTTTACTCTGTATCTGAACCGTGCTGTACCTACCCTGGAGTGTTTGATGGGACAGTGTAGAGGGAGCTTTACTCTGTATCTAACCCGTGCTGTGACTGCCCTGGGAGTGTTTGAAGGGGACAGTGTAGAGGGAACTTTACTCTGTATCTAACCCCATGCTGTACCTGCCCTGGGAGTGTTTGATGGGACAGTGTAGAGGGAGCTTTACTCTGCATCTAACCTGTGCTGTTGCTGCCCTGGGAGTGTTTGATGGGGACAGTGTAGCGGGAGCTTTACTATGTATCTAACCCCGTGTTGTTCCTGCCCTGGGAGTGTTTGATGGGACAGTGTAGAGGGAGCTTTACTCTGGATCTAACCCGTGCTGTACCTGCCGTGGGAGTGTTTGATGGGACAGTGTAGAGGGAGCTGTACTCTGTATCTAACCCATGCTGTACCTGCCCTGGGAGTGTTTGATGGGGACAGTGGAGAGGGAGCTTTACTCTGTATCTAACCCCGTGCTGTCCCTGCCCTGGGAGTGTTTGATGGGACAGTGTAGAGGGAGCTTTACTCTGCATCTAACCCGTGCTGTACCTGCCCTGGGTGTGTTTGATGGGGACAGTGTAGAGGGAGCTTTACCCTGTATCTCACCTGTGCTGTACCTGCCCTGGGAATGTTTGATGGGGCAGTGTAGAGGGAGCTTTACCCTGTATCTAACCCGTGCTGTACCTGCCCTGGGAGTGTTTGATGGGACAGTGTGGAGGGAGCTTTACTCTATCTAACCAGTGCTGTACCTGCCCTGGGAGTGTTTGATGGGACAGTGTAGAGGGAGCTTTACTCTGTATCTAACCCGTGCTGTGACTGCCCTGGGAGTGTTTGAAGGGGACAGTGTAGAGGGAACTTTACTCTGTATCTAACCCCATGCTGTAGCTGCCCTGGGAGTGTTTGATGGGACAGTGTAGAGGGAGCTTTACTCTGCATCTAGCCTGTGCTGTAGCTGCCCTGGGAGTGTTTGATGGGGACAGTGTAGCGGGAGCTTTACTCTGTATCTAACGCTGTGTTGTACTTGCCCTGGGAGTGTTTGATGGGACAGTGTAGAGGGAGCTGTACTCTGTATCTAACCCGTGCTGTACCTGACCTGGGAGTGTTTGATGGGGACAGTGTAGAGGGAGCTTTATTCTGTATCTAACCCCGTGCTGTACCTGCCCTGCGAGTGTTTGATGGGAGAGTGTAGAGGGAGCTTTACTCTGTATCTAACCCGTGCTGTACCTGCCCTGGGAGTGTTTGATGCGGACAGTGTAGAGGGAGCTTTACTCTGTATCTAACCCGTGCTGTACCAGCCCTGGGAGTGTTTGATGGGGCAGTGTAGAGGGAGCTTTACTCTGCATCTAACCCGTGCTGTACCTACCCTGGGAGTGTTTGATGGGACAGTGTAGAGGGAGCTTAACACTGTATCTAACCCGTGCTGTGACTGCCCTGGGAGTGTTTGTTGGGCACAGTGTAGAGGGAACTTTACTCTGTATCTAACCCCGTGCTGTACCTGCCCTGGGAGTGTTTGATGGGACAGTGTAGAGGGAGCTTTACTCTGTATCTAACCCATGCTGTAGCTGCCCTGGGAGTGTTTGATGGGGACAGTGTAGAGGGAGCTTTACTCTGTATCTAACCCGTGCTGTAGCTGCCCTGGGAGTGTTTGATGCGGACAGTGTAGAGGGAGCTTTACTCTGTATCTAACCACGTGCTGTACCTGCCGTGGGAGTGTTTGATGGGACAGTGTAGAGGGAGCTTTACTCTGCATCTAACCCGTGCTGTACCTGCCCTGGGTGTGTTTGATGGGACAGTGTAGAGGGAGCTTTACTCTGTATCTAACCCGTGCTGTACCGGCCCTGGCAGTGTTTGATGGGACAGTGTAGAGGGAGCTTTACTCTGTATCTAACCCTGTGCTGTACCTGCCCTGGGAGTGTTTGATGGGGCAGTGTAGAGGGAGCTTTACTCTGTATCTAACCCGTGCTGTACCTACCCTGGGAGTGTTTGATGGGACAGTGTAGCGGGAGCTTTACTCTGTATCTAACCCGTGCTGTGACTGCCCTGGGAGTGTTTGAAGGGGACAGTGTAGAGGGAACTTTACTCTGTATCTAACCCCATGCTGTACCTGCCCTGGGAGTGTTTGATGGGACAGTGTAGAGGGAGCTTTACTCTGTATCTAACCTGTGCTGTACCTGCCCTGGGAGAGTTTGATGGGACAGTGTAGACGGAGCTTTACTCTGTATCTAACCCATGCTGTACCTGCCCTGGGAGTGTTTGATGGGACAGTGTAGAGGGAGCTTTACTCTATATGTAACCCATGCTGTACCTGCCCTGGGAGTGTTTGATGGGGACAGTGTAGAGGGAGCTTTACTCTGTATCTAACCCGTGCTGTACCTGCCCTGGGAGTGTTTGATGGGACACTGCAGAGGGACCTTTACTCTGTATCTAACCCCGTGCTGTACCTGCCCTAGGAGTGTTTGATGGGACAGTGTAGAGGGAGCTTTACTCTGTATCGCACCCCGTGCTGTACCTGCCCTGGGAGTGTTTGATGGGACAGTGTAGAGGGAGCTTTACTCTGTATCTAACCCGTGCTGTACCTGCCCTGGGAGTGTTTGATGGGACAGTGTAGAGGGAGCTTTACACTGTATCTAACCCGTGCTGTACCTGCCCTGGGAGATTTTGATGGGACAGTGTAGAGGGAGCTTTACTGTGTATCTAACCTGTGCTGTATCTGCCCTGGGAGTGTTTGATGGGACAGTGTCGAGGGAGCTTTACTCTGTATCTAACCCGTGCTGTACCTGCCCTGGGAGTGTTTGATGGGGACAGTGTAGAGGGAGCTTTACTCTGTATCTAACACGTGCTGTACCTGCCCTGGGAGTGTTTGATGGGGACAGTGTAGAGGGAGCTTTACTCTGTATCCAACCTGTGCTGTACCTGCCCTGGGAGTGTTTGATGGGGACAGTGTAGAGGTAGCTTTACCCTGTATCTCACCCGTGCTGTACCTGTCCTGGGAGTGTTTGATGCGACAGTGTAGCGGGAGCTTTACCCTGTATCTAACCCGTGCTGTACCTGCCCTGGGAGTGTTTGATGGGACAGTGTAGAGGGAGCTTTACTCTGTATCTAACCAGTGCTGGACCTGCCCTGGGAGTGTTTGATGGGACATTGTAGAGGGAGCTTTACTCTGTATCTAACCCGTGCTGTGACTGCCCTGGGAGTGTTTGAAGGGGACAGTGTAGAGGGAACTTTACTCTGTATCTAACCCCATGCTGTAGCTGCCCTGGGAGTGTTTGATGGGACAGTGTAGAGGGAGCTTTACTCTGCATCTAACCTGTGCTGTAGTTGCCCTGGGAGTGTTTGATGGGGACAGTGTACCGGGAGCTTTACTCTGTATCTAACCCTGTGTTGTACTTGCCCTGGGAGTGTTTGATGGGACAGTGTAGAGGGAGCTGTACTCTGTATCTAACCCGTGCTGTACCTGACCTGGGAGTGTTTGATGGGGACAGTGTAGAGGGAGCTTTATTCTGTATCTAACCCCGTGCTGTACCTGCCCTGGGAGTGTTTGATGGGACAGTGTAGAGGGAGCTTTACTCTGTATCTAACCCGTGCTGTGACTGCCCTGGGAGTGTTTGATGGGGACAGTGTAGAGGGAACTTTACTCTGTATCTAACCCCGTGCTGTACCTGCCCTGGGAGTGTTTGATGGGACAGTGTAGAGGGACCTTTACTCTGTATCTAACCCATGCTGTAGCTGCCCTGGGAGTGTTTGATGGGGACAGTGTAGAGGGAGCTTTACTCTGTATCTAACCCGTGCTGTAGCTGCCCTGGGAGTGTTTGATGCGGACAGTGTAGAGGGAGCTTTACTCTGTATCTAACCCCGTGCTGTACCTTCCCTGGGAGTGTTTGATGGGACAGTGTAGAGGGAGCTTTACTCTGCATCTAACCCGTGCTGTACCTGCCCTGGGAGTGTTTGATGGGACAGTGTAGAGGGAGCTTTACTCTGTATCTAACCCGTGCTGTACCTGCCCTGGGAGTGTTTGATGGGACAGTGTAGAGGGAGCTTTACACTGTATCTAACCCGTGCTGTACCTGCCCTGGGAGTGTTTGATGGGACAGTGTAGAGGGAGCTTTACTGTGTATCTAACCTGTGCTGTATCTGCCCTGGGAGTGTTTGATGGGACAGTGTAGAGGGAGCTTTACTCTGTATCTAACCCGTGCTGCACCTGCCCTGGGAGTGTTTGATGGGACAGTGTAGAAGGAGGTTTACTCTCTATCTAACCCCGTGTTGTACCTATCCTGGGAGTGTTTGATGGGACAGTGTAGAGGGAGATTTACTCTGTATCTAACCCGTGCTGTACCTGCCCTGGGAGTGTTTGATGGGACAGTGTAGAGGGAGCTTTACTCTGTATCTAACCCCGTGCTGTACCTGCCCTGGGAGTGTTTGATGGGACAGTGTAGCGGGAGCTTTACTCTGTATCTAACTCGTGCTGTACCTGCCCTGGGAGTGTTTGATGGGACAGTGTAGAGGGAGCTTTACTCTGTATCTAACCTGTGCTGTACCTGCCCTGGGAGTGTTTGATGGGGACAGTGTAGAGGGAGCTTTACTCTGTATCTAACCTGTGCTGTACCTGCCCTGGGAGTGTTTGATGGGGACAGTGTAGATGGAGCTTTACTCTGCATCTAACCCCGTGCTGTACCTGCCCTGGGAGTGTTTGATGGGACAGTGTCGAGGGAGCTTTACGCTGTATCTAACCCGTGCTGTACCTGCCCTGGGAGTGTTTGATGGGACAGTGTAGAGGGAGCTTAACTCTGTATCTAACCAGTGCTGTACCTGCCCTGGGAGTGTTTGATGGAACAGTGTAGAGGGAGCTTTATTCTGTATCTAACCCGTGCTGTACCTGCCCTGGGAGTGTTTGATGGGACAGGGTAGGGGGAGCTTTTCTCTGTATCTAACCCGTGCTGCACCTGCCCTGGGAGTGTTTGATTGGGACAGTGTAGAGGGAGCTTTACACTGTATCTAACCCGTGCTGTACCTGCCCTGGGAGTGTTTGATGGGACAGTGTAGAGGGAGCTTTACTCTGTATCTAACCCGTGCTGTACCTGCCCTGGGAGTGTTTGATGGGACAGTGTAGAAGGAGGTTTACTCTCTATCTAACCCCGTGTTGTACCTATCCTGGGAGTGTTTGATGGGACAGTGTAGAGGGAGCTTTACTCTGTATCTAACCCGTGCTGTGACTGCCCTGGGAGTGTTTGATGGGGACAGTGTAGAGGGAACTTTACTCTGTATCTAACCCCGTGCTGTACCTGCCCTGGGAGTGTTTGATGGGACAGTGTAGAGGGACCTTTACTCTGTATCTAACCCATGCTGTAGCTGCCCTGGGAGTGTTTGATGGGGACAGTGTAGAGGGAGCTTTACTCTGTATCTAACCCGTGCTGTAGCTGCCCTGGGAGTGTTTGATGCGGACAGTGTAGAGGGAGCTTTACTCTGTATCTAACCACGTGCTGTACCTGCCCTGGGAGTGTTTGATGGGACAGTGTCGAGGGAGCTTTACTCTGTATCTAACCCGTGCTGTACCTGCCCTGGGTGTGTTTGATGGGACAGTGTAGAGGGAGCTTTACTCTGTATCTAACCCGTGCTGTACCGGCCCTGGCAGTGTTTGATGGGACAGTGTAGAGGGAGCTTTTCTCTGTATCTAACCCTGTGCTGTACCTGCCCTGGGAGTGTTTGATGGGGCAGTGTAGAGGGAGCTTTACTCTGTATCTAACCCGTGCTGTACCTACCCTGGGAGTGTTTGATGGGACAGTGTAGCGGGAGCTTTACTCTGTATCTAACCCGTGCTGTGACTGCCCTGGGAGTGTTTGAAGGGGACAGTGTAGAGGGAACTTTACTCTGTATCTAGCCCCATGCTGTACCTGCCCAGGGAGTGTTTGATGGGACAGTGTAGAGGGAGCTTTACTCTGTGTCTAACCTGTGCTGTACCTGCCCTGGGAGAGTTTTATGGGACAGTGTAGAGGGAGCTTTACTCTGTATCTAACCCGTGCTGTACCTACCCTGGGAGTGTTTGATGGGACAGTGTAGCGGGAGCTTTACTCTGTATGCAACCTGTGCTGTACCTGCCCTGGGAGTGTTTGATGGGGACAGTGTAGAGGTAGCTTTACCCTGTATCTCACCCGTGCTGTACCTGTCCTGGGAGTGTTTGATGCGACAGTGTAGCGGGAGCTTTACCCTGTATCTAACCCGTGCTGTACCTGCCCTGGGAGTGTTTGATGGGACAGTGTAGAGGGAGCTTTACTCTGTATCTAACCAGTGCTGGAACTGCCCTGGGAGTGTTTGATGGGACATTGTAGAGGGAGCTTTACTCTGTATCTAACCCGTGCTGTGACTGCCCTGGGAGTGTTTGAAGGGGACAGTGTAGAGGGAACTTTACTCTGTATCTAACCCCATGCTGTAGCTGCCCTGGGAGTGTTTGATGGGACAGTGTAGAGGGAGCTTTACTCTGCATCTAACCTGTGCTGTAGTTGCCCTGGGAGTGTTTGATGGGGACAGTGTACCGGGAGCTTTACTCTGTATCTAACCCTGTGTTGTACTTGCCCTGGGAGTGTTTGATGGGACAGTGTAGAGGGAGCTGTACTCTGTATCTAACCCGTGCTGTACCTGACCTGGGAGTGTTTGATGGGGACAGTGTAGAGGGAGCTTTATTCTGTATCTAACCCCGTGCTGTACCTGCCCTGGGAGTGTTTGATGGGACAGTGTAGAGGGAGCTTTACTCTGTATCTAACCCGTGCTGTGACTGCCCTGGGAGTGTTTGATGGGGACAGTGTAGAGGGAACTTTACTCTGTATCTAACCCCGTGCTGTACCTGCCCTGGGAGTGTTTGATGGGACAGTGTAGAGGGACCTTTACTCTGTATCTAACCCATGCTGTAGCTGCCCTGGGAGTGTTTGATGGGGACAGTGTAGAGGGAGCTTTACTCTGTATCTAACCCGTGCTGTAGCTGCCCTGGGAGTGTTTGATGCGGACAGTGTAGAGGGAGCTTTACTCTGTATCTAACCCCGTGCTGTACCTTCCCTGGGAGTGTTTGATGGGACAGTGTAGAGGGAGCTTTACTCTGCATCTAACCCGTGCTGTACCTGCCCTGGGAGTGTTTGATGGGACAGTGTAGAGGGAGCTTTACTCTGTATCTAACCCGTGCTGTACCTGCCCTGGGAGTGTTTGATGGGACAGTGTAGAGGGAGCTTTACTGTGTATCTAACCTGTGCTGTATCTGCCCTGGGAGTGTTTGATGGGACAGTGTAGAGGGAGCTTTACTCTGTATCTAACCCGTGCTGCACCTGCCCTGGGAGTGTTTGATGGGACAGTGTAGAAGGAGGTTTACTCTCTATCTAACCCCGTGTTGTACCTATCCTGGGAGTGTTTGATGGGACAGTGTAGAGGGAGATTTACTCTGTATCTAACCCGTGCTGTACCTGCCCTGGGAGTGTTTGATGGGACAGTGTAGAGGGAGCTTTACTCTGTATCTAACCCCGTGCTGTACCTGCCCTGGGAGTGTTTGATGGGACAGTGTAGCGGGAGCTTTACTCTGTATCTAACTCGTGCTGTACCTGCCCTGGGAGTGTTTGATGGGACAGTGTAGAGGGAGCTTTACTCTGTATCTAACCTGTGCTGTACCTGCCCTGGGAGTGTTTGATGGGGACAGTGTAGAGGGAGCTTTACTCTGTATCTAACCTGTGCTGTACCTGCCCTGGGAGTGTTTGATGGGGACAGTGTAGATGGAGCTTTACTCTGCATCTAACCCCGTGCTGTACCTGCCCTGGGAGTGTTTGATGGGACAGTGTCGAGGGAGCTTTACGCTGTATCTAACCCGTGCTGTACCTGCCCTGGGAGTGTTTGATGGGACAGTGTAGAGGGAGCTTAACTCTGTATCTAACCAGTGCTGTACCTGCCCTGGGAGTGTTTGATGGGACAGTGTAGAGGGAGCTTTACTGTGTATCTAACCTGTGCTGTATCTGCCCTGGGAGTGTTTGATGGGAGAGTGTAGAGGGAGCTTTACTCTGTATCTAACCCGTGCTGTACCTGCCCTGGGAGTGTTTGATGGGACAGTGTAGAGGGAGCTTTACTCTCTATCAAACCCCGTGCTGTACCTGCCCTGGGAGTGTTTGATGGAACAGTGTAGAGGGAGCTTTATTCTGTATCTAACCCGTGCTGTACCTGCCCTGGGAGTGTTTGATGGGACAGGGTAGGGGGAGCTTTACTCTGTATCTAACCCGTGCTGCACCTGCCCTGGGAGTGTTTGATTGGGACAGTGTAGAGGGAGCTTTACTCTGTATCTAACCCGTGCTGTACCTGCCCTGGGAGTGATTGATGGGACAGTGTAGACGGAGCTTTACTCTGTATCTAACCCATGCTGTACCTGCCCTGGGAGTGTTTGATGGGACAGTGTAGAGGGAGCTTTACTCTATATGTAACCCATGCTGTACCTGCCCTGGGAGTGTTTGATGGGGACAGTGTAGAGGGAGCTTTACTCTGTATCTAACCCGTGCTGTACCTGCCCTGGGAGTGTTTGATGGGACACTGCAGAGGGACCTTTACTCTGTATCTAACCCCGTGCTGTACCTGCCCTAGGAGTGTTTGATGGGACAGTGTAGAGGGAGCTTTACTCTGTATCTAACCCGTGCTGTACCTGCCCTGGGAGTGTTTGATGGGACAGTGTAGAGGGAGCTTTACACTGTATCTAACCCGTGCTGTACCTGCCCTGGGAGTGTTTGATGGGACAGTGTAGAGGGAGCTTTACTCTGTATCTAACCCGTGCTGTACCTGCCCTGGGAGTGTTTGATGGGACAGTGTAGAAGGAGGTTTACTCTCTATCTAACCCCGTGTTGTACCTATCCTGGGAGTGTTTGATGGGACAGTGTAGAGGGAGCTTTACTCTGTATCTAACCCGTGCTGTGACTGCCCTGGGAGTGTTTGATGGGGACAGTGTAGAGGGAACTTTACTCTGTATCTAACCCCGTGCTGTACCTGCCCTGGGAGTGTTTGATGGGACAGTGTAGAGGGACCTTTACTCTGTATCTAACCCATGCTGTAGCTGCCCTGGGAGTGTTTGATGGGGACAGTGTAGAGGGAGCTTTACTCTGTATCTAACCCGTGCTGTAGCTGCCCTGGGAGTGTTTGATGCGGACAGTGTAGAGGGAGCTTTACTCTGTATCTAACCACGTGCTGTACCTGCCCTGGGAGTGTTTGATGGGACAGTGTCGAGGGAGCTTTACTCTGTATCTAACCCGTGCTGTACCTGCCCTGGGTGTGTTTGATGGGACAGTGTAGAGGGAGCTTTACTCTGTATCTAACCCGTGCTGTACCGGCCCTGGCAGTGTTTGATGGGACAGTGTAGAGGGAGCTTTTCTCTGTATCTAACCCTGTGCTGTACCTGCCCTGGGAGTGTTTGATGGGGCAGTGTAGAGGGAGCTTTACTCTGTATCTAACCCGTGCTGTACCTACCCTGGGAGTGTTTGATGGGACAGTGTAGCGGGAGCTTTACTCTGTATCTAACCCGTGCTGTGACTGCCCTGGGAGTGTTTGAAGGGGACAGTGTAGAGGGAACTTTACTCTGTATCTAGCCCCATGCTGTACCTGCCCAGGGAGTGTTTGATGGGACAGTGTAGAGGGAGCTTTACTCTGTGTCTAACCTGTGCTGTACCTGCCCTGGGAGAGTTTGATGGGACAGTGTAGAGGGAGCTTTACTCTGTATCTAACCCGTGCTGTACCTACCCTGGGAGTGTTTGATGGGACAGTGTAGCGGGAGCTTTACTCTGTATCTAACCCGTGCTGTGACTGCCCTGGGAGTGTTTGAAGGGGACAGTGTAGAGGGAACTTTACTCTGTATCTAGCCCCATGCTGTACCTGCCCAGGGAGTGTTTGATGGGACAGTGTAGAGGGAGCTTTACTCTGTATCTAACCTGTGCTGTACCTGCCCTGGGAGAGTTTGATGGGACAGTGTAGACGGAGCTTTACTCTGTATCTAACCCATGCTGTACCTGCCCTGGGAGTGTTTGATGGGACAGTGTAGAGGGAGCTTTACTCTATATCTAACCCATGCTGTACCTGCCCTGGGAGTGTTTGATGGGGACAGTGTAGAGGGAGCTTTACTCTGTATCTAACCCGTGCTGTACCTGCCCTGGGAGTGTTTGATGGGACACTGCAGAGGGACCTTTACTCTGTATCTAACCCCGTGCTGTACCTGCCCTAGGAGTGTTTGATGGGACAGTGTAGAGGGAGCTTTACTCTGTATCGCACCCCGTGCTGTACCTGCCCTGGGAGTGTTTGATGGGACAGTGTAGAGGGAGCTTTACTCTGTATCTAACCCGTGCTGTACCTGCCCTGGGAGTGTTTGATGGGACAGTGTAGAGGGAGCTTTACACTGTATCTAACCCGTGCTGTACCTGCCCTGGGAGATTTTGATGGGACAGTGTAGAGGGAGCTTTACTGTGTATCTAACCTGTGCTGTATCTGCCCTGGGAGTGTTTGATGGGACAGTGTCGAGGGAGCTTTACTCTGTATCTAACCCGTGCTGTACCTGCCCTGGGAGTGTTTGATGGGGACAGTGTAGAGGGAGCTTTACTCTGTATCTAACACGTGCTGTACCTGCCCTGGGAGTGTTTGATGGGGACAGTGTAGAGGGAGCTTTACTCTGTATCCAACCTGTGCTGTACCTGCCCTGGGAGTGTTTGATGGGGACAGTGTAGAGGTAGCTTTACCCTGTATCTCACCCGTGCTGTACCTGTCCTGGGAGTGTTTGATGCGACAGTGTAGCGGGAGCTTTACCCTGTATCTAACCCGTGCTGTACCTGCCCTGGGAGTGTTTGATGGGACAGTGTAGAGGGAGCTTTACTCTGTATCTAACCAGTGCTGGACCTGCCCTGGGAGTGTTTGATGGGACATTGTAGAGGGAGCTTTACTCTGTATCTAACCCGTGCTGTGACTGCCCTGGGAGTGTTTGAAGGGGACAGTGTAGAGGGAACTTTACTCTGTATCTAACCCCATGCTGTAGCTGCCCTGGGAGTGTTTGATGGGACAGTGTAGAGGGAGCTTTACTCTGCATCTAACCTGTGCTGTAGTTGCCCTGGGAGTGTTTGATGGGGACAGTGTACCGGGAGCTTTACTCTGTATCTAACCCTGTGTTGTACTTGCCCTGGGAGTGTTTGATGGGACAGTGTAGAGGGAGCTGTACTCTGTATCTAACCCGTGCTGTACCTGACCTGGGAGTGTTTGATGGGGACAGTGTAGAGGGAGCTTTATTCTGTATCTAACCCCGTGCTGTACCTGCCCTGGGAGTGTTTGATGGGACAGTGTAGAGGGAGCTTTACTCTGTATCTAACCCGTGCTGTGACTGCCCTGGGAGTGTTTGATGGGGACAGTGTAGAGGGAACTTTACTCTGTATCTAACCCCGTGCTGTACCTGCCCTGGGAGTGTTTGATGGGACAGTGTAGAGGGACCTTTACTCTGTATCTAACCCATGCTGTAGCTGCCCTGGGAGTGTTTGATGGGGACAGTGTAGAGGGAGCTTTACTCTGTATCTAACCCGTGCTGTAGCTGCCCTGGGAGTGTTTGATGCGGACAGTGTAGAGGGAGCTTTACTCTGTATCTAACCCCGTGCTGTACCTTCCCTGGGAGTGTTTGATGGGACAGTGTAGAGGGAGCTTTACTCTGCATCTAACCCGTGCTGTACCTGCCCTGGGAGTGTTTGATGGGACAGTGTAGAGGGAGCTTTACTCTGTATCTAACCCGTGCTGTACCTGCCCTGGGAGTGTTTGATGGGACAGTGTAGAGGGAGCTTTACACTGTATCTAACCCGTGCTGTACCTGCCCTGGGAGTGTTTGATGGGACAGTGTAGAGGGAGCTTTACTGTGTATCTAACCTGTGCTGTATCTGCCCTGGGAGTGTTTGATGGGACAGTGTAGAGGGAGCTTTACTCTGTATCTAACCCGTGCTGCACCTGCCCTGGGAGTGTTTGATGGGACAGTGTAGAAGGAGGTTTACTCTCTATCTAACCCCGTGTTGTACCTATCCTGGGAGTGTTTGATGGGACAGTGTAGAGGGAGATTTACTCTGTATCTAACCCGTGCTGTACCTGCCCTGGGAGTGTTTGATGGGACAGTGTAGAGGGAGCTTTACTCTGTATCTAACCCCGTGCTGTACCTGCCCTGGGAGTGTTTGATGGGACAGTGTAGCGGGAGCTTTACTCTGTATCTAACTCGTGCTGTACCTGCCCTGGGAGTGTTTGATGGGACAGTGTAGAGGGAGCTTTACTCTGTATCTAACCTGTGCTGTACCTGCCCTGGGAGTGTTTGATGGGGACAGTGTAGAGGGAGCTTTACTCTGTATCTAACCTGTGCTGTACCTGCCCTGGGAGTGTTTGATGGGGACAGTGTAGATGGAGCTTTACTCTGCATCTAACCCCGTGCTGTACCTGCCCTGGGAGTGTTTGATGGGACAGTGTCGAGGGAGCTTTACGCTGTATCTAACCCGTGCTGTACCTGCCCTGGGAGTGTTTGATGGGACAGTGTAGAGGGAGCTTAACTCTGTATCTAACCAGTGCTGTACCTGCCCTGGGAGTGTTTGATGGAACAGTGTAGAGGGAGCTTTATTCTGTATCTAACCCGTGCTGTACCTGCCCTGGGAGTGTTTGATGGGACAGGGTAGGGGGAGCTTTACTCTGTATCTAACCCGTGCTGCACCTGCCCTGGGAGTGATTGATGGGACAGTGTAGACGGAGCTTTACTCTGTATCTAACCCATGCTGTACCTGCCCTGGGAGTGTTTGATGGGACAGTGTAGAGGGAGCTTTACTCTATATGTAACCCATGCTGTACCTGCCCTGGGAGTGTTTGATGGGGACAGTGTAGAGGGAGCTTTACTCTGTATCTAACCCGTGCTGTACCTGCCCTGGGAGTGTTTGATGGGACACTGCAGAGGGACCTTTACTCTGTATCTAACCCCGTGCTGTACCTGCCCTAGGAGTGTTTGATGGGACAGTGTAGAGGGAGCTTTACTCTGTATCTAACCCGTGCTGTACCTGCCCTGGGAGTGTTTGATGGGACAGTGTAGAGGGAGCTTTACACTGTATCTAACCCGTGCTGTACCTGCCCTGGGAGTGTTTGATGGGACAGTGTAGAGGGAGCTTTACTCTGTATCTAACCCGTGCTGTACCTGCCCTGGGAGTGTTTGATGGGACAGTGTAGAAGGAGGTTTACTCTCTATCTAACCCCGTGTTGTACCTATCCTGGGAGTGTTTGATGGGACAGTGTAGAGGGAGCTTTACTCTGTATCTAACCCGTGCTGTGACTGCCCTGGGAGTGTTTGATGGGGACAGTGTAGAGGGAACTTTACTCTGTATCTAACCCCGTGCTGTACCTGCCCTGGGAGTGTTTGATGGGACAGTGTAGAGGGACCTTTACTCTGTATCTAACCCATGCTGTAGCTGCCCTGGGAGTGTTTGATGGGGACAGTGTAGAGGGAGCTTTACTCTGTATCTAACCCGTGCTGTAGCTGCCCTGGGAGTGTTTGATGCGGACAGTGTAGAGGGAGCTTTACTCTGTATCTAACCACGTGCTGTACCTGCCCTGGGAGTGTTTGATGGGACAGTGTCGAGGGAGCTTTACTCTGTATCTAACCCGTGCTGTACCTGCCCTGGGTGTGTTTGATGGGACAGTGTAGAGGGAGCTTTACTCTGTATCTAACCCGTGCTGTACCGGCCCTGGCAGTGTTTGATGGGACAGTGTAGAGGGAGCTTTTCTCTGTATCTAACCCTGTGCTGTACCTGCCCTGGGAGTGTTTGATGGGGCAGTGTAGAGGGAGCTTTACTCTGTATCTAACCCGTGCTGTACCTACCCTGGGAGTGTTTGATGGGACAGTGTAGCGGGAGCTTTACTCTGTATCTAACCCGTGCTGTGACTGCCCTGGGAGTGTTTGAAGGGGACAGTGTAGAGGGAACTTTACTCTGTATCTAGCCCCATGCTGTACCTGCCCAGGGAGTGTTTGATGGGACAGTGTAGAGGGAGCTTTACTCTGTGTCTAACCTGTGCTGTACCTGCCCTGGGAGAGTTTTATGGGACAGTGTAGAGGGAGCTTTACTCTGTATCTAACCCGTGCTGTACCTACCCTGGGAGTGTTTGATGGGACAGTGTAGCGGGAGCTTTACTCTGTATGCAACCTGTGCTGTACCTGCCCTGGGAGTGTTTGATGGGGACAGTGTAGAGGTAGCTTTACCCTGTATCTCACCCGTGCTGTACCTGTCCTGGGAGTGTTTGATGCGACAGTGTAGCGGGAGCTTTACCCTGTATCTAACCCGTGCTGTACCTGCCCTGGGAGTGTTTGATGGGACAGTGTAGAGGGAGCTTTACTCTGTATCTAACCAGTGCTGGAACTGCCCTGGGAGTGTTTGATGGGACATTGTAGAGGGAGCTTTACTCTGTATCTAACCCGTGCTGTGACTGCCCTGGGAGTGTTTGAAGGGGACAGTGTAGAGGGAACTTTACTCTGTATCTAACCCCATGCTGTAGCTGCCCTGGGAGTGTTTGATGGGACAGTGTAGAGGGAGCTTTACTCTGCATCTAACCTGTGCTGTAGTTGCCCTGGGAGTGTTTGATGGGGACAGTGTACCGGGAGCTTTACTCTGTATCTAACCCTGTGTTGTACTTGCCCTGGGAGTGTTTGATGGGACAGTGTAGAGGGAGCTGTACTCTGTATCTAACCCGTGCTGTACCTGACCTGGGAGTGTTTGATGGGGACAGTGTAGAGGGAGCTTTATTCTGTATCTAACCCCGTGCTGTACCTGCCCTGGGAGTGTTTGATGGGACAGTGTAGAGGGAGCTTTACTCTGTATCTAACCCGTGCTGTGACTGCCCTGGGAGTGTTTGATGGGGACAGTGTAGAGGGAACTTTACTCTGTATCTAACCCCGTGCTGTACCTGCCCTGGGAGTGTTTGATGGGACAGTGTAGAGGGACCTTTACTCTGTATCTAACCCATGCTGTAGCTGCCCTGGGAGTGTTTGATGGGGACAGTGTAGAGGGAGCTTTACTCTGTATCTAACCCGTGCTGTAGCTGCCCTGGGAGTGTTTGATGCGGACAGTGTAGAGGGAGCTTTACTCTGTATCTAACCCCGTGCTGTACCTTCCCTGGGAGTGTTTGATGGGACAGTGTAGAGGGAGCTTTACTCTGCATCTAACCCGTGCTGTACCTGCCCTGGGAGTGTTTGATGGGACAGTGTAGAGGGAGCTTTACTCTGTATCTAACCCGTGCTGTACCTGCCCTGGGAGTGTTTGATGGGACAGTGTAGAGGGAGCTTTACTGTGTATCTAACCTGTGCTGTATCTGCCCTGGGAGTGTTTGATGGGACAGTGTAGAGGGAGCTTTACTCTGTATCTAACCCGTGCTGCACCTGCCCTGGGAGTGTTTGATGGGACAGTGTAGAAGGAGGTTTACTCTCTATCTAACCCCGTGTTGTACCTATCCTGGGAGTGTTTGATGGGACAGTGTAGAGGGAGATTTACTCTGTATCTAACCCGTGCTGTACCTGCCCTGGGAGTGTTTGATGGGACAGTGTAGAGGGAGCTTTACTCTGTATCTAACCCCGTGCTGTACCTGCCCTGGGAGTGTTTGATGGGACAGTGTAGCGGGAGCTTTACTCTGTATCTAACTCGTGCTGTACCTGCCCTGGGAGTGTTTGATGGGACAGTGTAGAGGGAGCTTTACTCTGTATCTAACCTGTGCTGTACCTGCCCTGGGAGTGTTTGATGGGGACAGTGTAGAGGGAGCTTTACTCTGTATCTAACCTGTGCTGTACCTGCCCTGGGAGTGTTTGATGGGGACAGTGTAGATGGAGCTTTACTCTGCATCTAACCCCGTGCTGTACCTGCCCTGGGAGTGTTTGATGGGACAGTGTCGAGGGAGCTTTACGCTGTATCTAACCCGTGCTGTACCTGCCCTGGGAGTGTTTGATGGGACAGTGTAGAGGGAGCTTAACTCTGTATCTAACCAGTGCTGTACCTGCCCTGGGAGTGTTTGATGGGACAGTGTAGAGGGAGCTTTACTGTGTATCTAACCTGTGCTGTATCTGCCCTGGGAGTGTTTGATGGGAGAGTGTAGAGGGAGCTTTACTCTGTATCTAACCCGTGCTGTACCTGCCCTGGGAGTGTTTGATGGGACAGTGTAGAGGGAGCTTTACTCTCTATCAAACCCCGTGCTGTACCTGCCCTGGGAGTGTTTGATGGAACAGTGTAGAGGGAGCTTTATTCTGTATCTAACCCGTGCTGTACCTGCCCTGGGAGTGTTTGATGGGACAGGGTAGGGGGAGCTTTACTCTGTATCTAACCCGTGCTGCACCTGCCCTGGGAGTGTTTGATTGGGACAGTGTAGAGGGAGCTTTACTCTGTATCTAACCCGTGCTGTACCTGCCCTGGGAGTGATTGATGGGACAGTGTAGACGGAGCTTTACTCTGTATCTAACCCATGCTGTACCTGCCCTGGGAGTGTTTGATGGGACAGTGTAGAGGGAGCTTTACTCTATATGTAACCCATGCTGTACCTGCCCTGGGAGTGTTTGATGGGGACAGTGTAGAGGGAGCTTTACTCTGTATCTAACCCGTGCTGTACCTGCCCTGGGAGTGTTTGATGGGACACTGCAGAGGGACCTTTACTCTGTATCTAACCCCGTGCTGTACCTGCCCTAGGAGTGTTTGATGGGACAGTGTAGAGGGAGCTTTACTCTGTATCTAACCCGTGCTGTACCTGCCCTGGGAGTGTTTGATGGGACAGTGTAGAGGGAGCTTTACACTGTATCTAACCCGTGCTGTACCTGCCCTGGGAGTGTTTGATGGGACAGTGTAGAGGGAGCTTTACTCTGTATCTAACCCGTGCTGTACCTGCCCTGGGAGTGTTTGATGGGACAGTGTAGAAGGAGGTTTACTCTCTATCTAACCCCGTGTTGTACCTATCCTGGGAGTGTTTGATGGGACAGTGTAGAGGGAGCTTTACTCTGTATCTAACCCGTGCTGTGACTGCCCTGGGAGTGTTTGATGGGGACAGTGTAGAGGGAACTTTACTCTGTATCTAACCCCGTGCTGTACCTGCCCTGGGAGTGTTTGATGGGACAGTGTAGAGGGACCTTTACTCTGTATCTAACCCATGCTGTAGCTGCCCTGGGAGTGTTTGATGGGGACAGTGTAGAGGGAGCTTTACTCTGTATCTAACCCGTGCTGTAGCTGCCCTGGGAGTGTTTGATGCGGACAGTGTAGAGGGAGCTTTACTCTGTATCTAACCACGTGCTGTACCTGCCCTGGGAGTGTTTGATGGGACAGTGTCGAGGGAGCTTTACTCTGTATCTAACCCGTGCTGTACCTGCCCTGGGTGTGTTTGATGGGACAGTGTAGAGGGAGCTTTACTCTGTATCTAACCCGTGCTGTACCGGCCCTGGCAGTGTTTGATGGGACAGTGTAGAGGGAGCTTTTCTCTGTATCTAACCCTGTGCTGTACCTGCCCTGGGAGTGTTTGATGGGGCAGTGTAGAGGGAGCTTTACTCTGTATCTAACCCGTGCTGTACCTACCCTGGGAGTGTTTGATGGGACAGTGTAGCGGGAGCTTTACTCTGTATCTAACCCGTGCTGTGACTGCCCTGGGAGTGTTTGAAGGGGACAGTGTAGAGGGAACTTTACTCTGTATCTAGCCCCATGCTGTACCTGCCCAGGGAGTGTTTGATGGGACAGTGTAGAGGGAGCTTTACTCTGTGTCTAACCTGTGCTGTACCTGCCCTGGGAGAGTTTGATGGGACAGTGTAGAGGGAGCTTTACTCTGTATCTAACCCGTGCTGTACCTACCCTGGGAGTGTTTGATGGGACAGTGTAGCGGGAGCTTTACTCTGTATCTAACCCGTGCTGTGACTGCCCTGGGAGTGTTTGAAGGGGACAGTGTAGAGGGAACTTTACTCTGTATCTAGCCCCATGCTGTACCTGCCCAGGGAGTGTTTGATGGGACAGTGTAGAGGGAGCTTTACTCTGTATCTAACCTGTGCTGTACCTGCCCTGGGAGAGTTTGATGGGACAGTGTAGACGGAGCTTTACTCTGTATCTAACCCATGCTGTACCTGCCCTGGGAGTGTTTGATGGGACAGTGTAGAGGGAGCTTTACTCTATATCTAACCCATGCTGTACCTGCCCTGGGAGTGTTTGATGGGGACAGTGTAGAGGGAGCTTTACTCTGTATCTAACCCGTGCTGTACCTGCCCTGGGAGTGTTTGATGGGACACTGCAGAGGGACCTTTACTCTGTATCTAACCCCGTGCTGTACCTGCCCTAGGAGTGTTTGATGGGACAGTGTAGAGGGAGCTTTACTCTGTATCGCACCCCGTGCTGTACCTGCCCTGGGAGTGTTTGATGGGACAGTGTAGAGGGAGCTTTACTCTGTATCTAACCCGTGCTGTACCTGCCCTGGGAGTGTTTGATGGGACAGTGTAGAGGGAGCTTTACACTGTATCTAACCCGTGCTGTACCTGCCCTGGGAGATTTTGATGGGACAGTGTAGAGGGAGCTTTACTGTGTATCTAACCTGTGCTGTATCTGCCCTGGGAGTGTTTGATGGGACAGTGTCGAGGGAGCTTTACTCTGTATCTAACCCGTGCTGTACCTGCCCTGGGAGTGTTTGATGGGGACAGTGTAGAGGGAGCTTTACTCTGTATCTAACACGTGCTGTACCTGCCCTGGGAGTGTTTGATGGGGACAGTGTAGAGGGAGCTTTACTCTGTATCCAACCTGTGCTGTACCTGCCCTGGGAGTGTTTGATGGGGACAGTGTAGAGGTAGCTTTACCCTGTATCTCACCCGTGCTGTACCTGTCCTGGGAGTGTTTGATGCGACAGTGTAGCGGGAGCTTTACCCTGTATCTAACCCGTGCTGTACCTGCCCTGGGAGTGTTTGATGGGACAGTGTAGAGGGAGCTTTACTCTGTATCTAACCAGTGCTGGACCTGCCCTGGGAGTGTTTGATGGGACATTGTAGAGGGAGCTTTACTCTGTATCTAACCCGTGCTGTGACTGCCCTGGGAGTGTTTGAAGGGGACAGTGTAGAGGGAACTTTACTCTGTATCTAACCCCATGCTGTAGCTGCCCTGGGAGTGTTTGATGGGACAGTGTAGAGGGAGCTTTACTCTGCATCTAACCTGTGCTGTAGTTGCCCTGGGAGTGTTTGATGGGGACAGTGTACCGGGAGCTTTACTCTGTATCTAACCCTGTGTTGTACTTGCCCTGGGAGTGTTTGATGGGACAGTGTAGAGGGAGCTGTACTCTGTATCTAACCCGTGCTGTACCTGACCTGGGAGTGTTTGATGGGGACAGTGTAGAGGGAGCTTTATTCTGTATCTAACCCCGTGCTGTACCTGCCCTGGGAGTGTTTGATGGGACAGTGTAGAGGGAGCTTTACTCTGTATCTAACCCGTGCTGTGACTGCCCTGGGAGTGTTTGATGGGGACAGTGTAGAGGGAACTTTACTCTGTATCTAACCCCGTGCTGTACCTGCCCTGGGAGTGTTTGATGGGACAGTGTAGAGGGACCTTTACTCTGTATCTAACCCATGCTGTAGCTGCCCTGGGAGTGTTTGATGGGGACAGTGTAGAGGGAGCTTTACTCTGTATCTAACCCGTGCTGTAGCTGCCCTGGGAGTGTTTGATGCGGACAGTGTAGAGGGAGCTTTACTCTGTATCTAACCCCGTGCTGTACCTTCCCTGGGAGTGTTTGATGGGACAGTGTAGAGGGAGCTTTACTCTGCATCTAACCCGTGCTGTACCTGCCCTGGGAGTGTTTGATGGGACAGTGTAGAGGGAGCTTTACTCTGTATCTAACCCGTGCTGTACCTGCCCTGGGAGTGTTTGATGGGACAGTGTAGAGGGAGCTTTACACTGTATCTAACCCGTGCTGTACCTGCCCTGGGAGTGTTTGATGGGACAGTGTAGAGGGAGCTTTACTGTGTATCTAACCTGTGCTGTATCTGCCCTGGGAGTGTTTGATGGGACAGTGTAGAGGGAGCTTTACTCTGTATCTAACCCGTGCTGCACCTGCCCTGGGAGTGTTTGATGGGACAGTGTAGAAGGAGGTTTACTCTCTATCTAACCCCGTGTTGTACCTATCCTGGGAGTGTTTGATGGGACAGTGTAGAGGGAGATTTACTCTGTATCTAACCCGTGCTGTACCTGCCCTGGGAGTGTTTGATGGGACAGTGTAGAGGGAGCTTTACTCTGTATCTAACCCCGTGCTGTACCTGCCCTGGGAGTGTTTGATGGGACAGTGTAGCGGGAGCTTTACTCTGTATCTAACTCGTGCTGTACCTGCCCTGGGAGTGTTTGATGGGACAGTGTAGAGGGAGCTTTACTCTGTATCTAACCTGTGCTGTACCTGCCCTGGGAGTGTTTGATGGGGACAGTGTAGAGGGAGCTTTACTCTGTATCTAACCTGTGCTGTACCTGCCCTGGGAGTGTTTGATGGGGACAGTGTAGATGGAGCTTTACTCTGCATCTAACCCCGTGCTGTACCTGCCCTGGGAGTGTTTGATGGGACAGTGTCGAGGGAGCTTTACGCTGTATCTAACCCGTGCTGTACCTGCCCTGGGAGTGTTTGATGGGACAGTGTAGAGGGAGCTTAACTCTGTATCTAACCAGTGCTGTACCTGCCCTGGGAGTGTTTGATGGGACAGTGTAGAGGGAGCTTTACTGTGTATCTAACCTGTGCTGTATCTGCCCTGGGAGTGTTTGATGGGAGAGTGTAGAGGGAGCTTTACTCTGTATCTAACCCGTGCTGTACCTGCCCTGGGAGTGTTTGATGGGACAGTGTAGAGGGAGCTTTACTCTCTATCAAACCCCGTGCTGTACCTGCCCTGGGAGTGTTTGATGGAACAGTGTAGAGGGAGCTTTATTCTGTATCTAACCCGTGCTGTACCTGCCCTGGGAGTGTTTGATGGGACAGGGAAGGGGGAGCTTTACTCTGTATCTAACCCGTGCTGCACCTGCCCTAGGAGTGTTTGATTGGGACAGTGTAGAGGGAGCTTTACTCTGTATCTAACCCGTGCTGTACCTGCCCTGGGAATGTTGATGGGACAGTGCAGAGGGAGCTTTACTCTGTATCTAACCCGTGCTGTACCTGCCCTGGGAGTGTTTGATGGGACAGTGTAGAGGGAGCTTTACTCTGTATCTAACCGCATGCTGTACCTGCCCTGGGAGTGTTTGATGGGGACAGTGTAGATGGAGCTTTACTCTGTATCTAACCCGTGCTGTACCTGCCCTGGGAGTGTTTGATGGGACAGTGTAGAGGGAGCTTTACTCTGTATCTAACCCGTGCTGTCCCTGCCCTGGGAGTGTTTGATGGGACAGTGTAGAGGGAGCTTTACTCTGTATCTAACCCCGTGCTGTACCTGCCCTGGGAGTGTTTGATGGGACAGTGTAGAGGGAGCTTTACACTGTATCTAACCCGTGCTGTACCTGCCCTGGGAGTGTTTGATGGGACAGTGTAGAGGGAGCTTTACTGTGTATCTAACCTGTGCTGTATCTGCCCTGGGAGTGTTTGATGGGACAGTGTAGAGGGAGCTTTACTCTGTATCTAACCCGTGCTGTACCTGCCCTGGGAGTGTTTGATGGGACAGTGTAGAAGGAGGTTTACTCTCTATCTAACCCCGTGTTGTACCTATCCTGGGAGTGTTTGATGGGACAGTGTAGAGGGAGATTTACTCTGTATCTAACCCGTGCTGTACCTGCCCTGGGAGTGTTTGATGGGACAGTGTAGAGGGAGCTTTACTCTGTATCTAACCCCGTGCTGTACCTGCCCTGGGAGTGTTTGATGGGACAGTGTAGCGGGAGCTTTACTCTGTATCTAACCCCGTGCTGTACCTGCCCTGGGAGTGTTTGATGGGACAGTGTAGTGGGAGCTTTACTCTGTATCTAACCCGTGCTGTGACTGCCCTGGGAGTGTTTGAAGGGGACAGTGTAGAGGGAACTTTACTCTGTATCTAGCCCCATGCTGTACCTGCCCAGGGAGTGTTTGATGGGACAGTGTAGAGGGAGCTTTACTCTGTGTCTAACCTGTGCTGTACCTGCCCTTGGAGAGTTTGATGGGACAGTGTAGAGGGAGCTTTACTCTGTATCTAACCCGTGCTGTACCTACCCTGGGAGTGTTTGATGGGACAGTGTAGCGGGAGCTTTACTCTGTATCTAACCCGTGCTGTGACTGCCCTGGGAGTGTTTGAAGGGGACAGTGTAGAGGGAACTTTACTCTGTATCTAGCCCCATGCTGTACCTGCCCAGGGAGTGTTTGATGGGACAGTGTAGAGGGAGCTTTACTCTGTATCTAACCTGTGCTGTACCTGCCCTGGGAGAGTTTGATGGGACAGTGTAGACGGAGCTTTACTCTGTATCTAACCCATGCTGTACCTGCCCTGGGAGTGTTTGATGGGACAGTGTAGAGGGAGCTTTACTCTATATCTAACCCATGCTGTACCTGCCCTGGGAGTGTTTGATGGGGACAGTGTAGAGGGAGCTTTACTCTGTATCTAACCCGTGCTGTACCTGCCCTGGGAGTGTTTGATGGGACACTGCAGAGGGACCTTTACTCTGTATCTAACCCCGTGCTGTACCTGCCCTAGGAGTGTTTGATGGGACAGTGTAGAGGGAGCTTTACTCTGTATCGCACCCCGTGCTGTACCTGCCCTGGGAGTGTTTGATGGGACAGTGTAGAGGGAGCTTTACTCTGTATCTAACCCGTGCTGTACCTGCCCTGGGAGTGTTTGATGGGACAGTGTAGAGGGAGCTTTACACTGTATCTAACCCGTGCTGTACCTGCCCTGGGAGATTTTGATGGGACAGTGTAGAGGGAGCTTTACTGTGTATCTAACCTGTGCTGTATCTGCCCTGGGAGTGTTTGATGGGACAGTGTCGAGGGAGCTTTACTCTGTATCTAACCCGTGCTGTACCTGCCCTGGGAGTGTTTGATGGGGACAGTGTAGAGGGAGCTTTACTCTGTATCTAACACGTGCTGTACCTGCCCTGGGAGTGTTTGATGGGGACAGTGTAGAGGGAGCTTTACTCTGTATCCAACCTGTGCTGTACCTGCCCTGGGAGTGTTTGATGGGGACAGTGTAGAGGTAGCTTTACCCTGTATCTCACCCGTGCTATACCTGTCCTGGGAGTGTTTGATGCGACAGTGTAGCGGGAGCTTTACCCTGTATCTAACCCGTGCTGTACCTGCCCTGGGAGTGTTTGATGGGACAGTGTAGAGGGAGCTTTACTCTGTATCTAACCAGTGCTGGACCTGCCCTGGGAGTGTTTGATGGGACATTGTAGAGGGAGCTTTACTCTGTATCTAACCCGTGCTGTGACTGCCCTGGGAGTGTTTGAAGGGGACAGTGTAGAGGGAACTTTACTCTGTATCTAACCCCATGCTGTAGCTGCCCTGGGAGTGTTTGATGGGACAGTGTAGAGGGAGCTTTACTCTGCATCTAACCTGTGCTGTAGTTGCCCTGGGAGTGTTTGATGGGGACAGTGTACCGGGAGCTTTACTCTGTATCTAACCCTGTGTTGTACTTGCCCTGGGAGTGTTTGATGGGACAGTGTAGAGGGAGCTGTACTCTGTATCTAACCCGTGCTGTACCTGACCTGGGCGTGTTTGATGGGACAGTGTAGAGGGACCTTTACTCTGTATCTAACCCATGCTGTAGCTGCCCTGGGAGTGTTTGATGGGGACAGTGTAGAGGGAGCTTTACTCTGTATCTAACCCGTGCTGTAGCTGCCCTGGGAGTGTTTGATGCGGACAGTGTAGAGGGAGCTTTACTCTGTATCTAACCCCGTGCTGTACCTTCCCTGGGAGTGTTTGATGGGACAGTGTAGAGGGAGCTTTACTCTGCATCTAACCCGTGCTGTACCTGCCCTGGGAGTGTTTGATGGGACAGTGTAGAGGGAGCTTTACTCTGTATCTAACCCGTGCTGTACCTGCCCTGGGAGTGTTTGATGGGACAGTGTAGAGGGAGCTTTACACTGTATCTAACCCGTGCTGTACCTGCCCTGGGAGTGTTTGATGGGACAGTGTAGAGGGAGCTTTACTGTGTATCTAACCTGTGCTGTATCTGCCCTGGGAGTGTTTGATGGGACAGTGTAGAGGGAGCTTTACTCTGTATCTAACCCGTGCTGCACCTGCCCTGGGAGTGTTTGATGGGACAGTGTAGAAGGAGGTTTACTCTCTATCTAACCCCGTGTTGTACCTATCCTGGGAGTGTTTGATGGGACAGTGTAGAGGGAGATTTACTCTGTATCTAACCCGTGCTGTACCTGCCCTGGGAGTGTTTGATGGGACAGTGTAGAGGGAGCTTTACTCTGTATCTAACCCCGTGCTGTACCTGCCCTGGGAGTGTTTGATGGGACAGTGTAGCGGGAGCTTTACTCTGTATCTAACTCGTGCTGTACCTGCCCTGGGAGTGTTTGATGGGACAGTGTAGAGGGAGCTTTACTCTGTATCTAACCTGTGCTGTACCTGCCCTGGGAGTGTTTGATGGGGACAGTGTAGAGGGAGCTTTACTCTGTATCTAACCTGTGCTGTACCTGCCCTGGGAGTGTTTGATGGGGACAGTGTAGATGGAGCTTTACTCTGCATCTAACCCCGTGCTGTACCTGCCCTGGGAGTGTTTGATGGGACAGTGTCGAGGGAGCTTTACGCTGTATCTAACCCGTGCTGTACCTGCCCTGGGAGTGTTTGATGGGACAGTGTAGAGGGAGCTTAACTCTGTATCTAACCAGTGCTGTACCTGCCCTGGGAGTGTTTGATGGGACAGTGTAGAGGGAGCTTTATTCTGTATCTAACCCGTGCTGTACCTGCCCTGGGAGTGTTTGATGGGACAGGGTAGGGGGAGCTTAACTCTGTATCTAACCAGTGCTGTACCTGCCCTGGGAGTGTTTGATGGGACAGTGTAGAGGGAGCTTTATTCTGTATCTAACCCGTGCTGTACCTGCCCTGGGAGTGTTTGATGGGACAGTGTAGAGGGAGCTTAACTCTGTATCTAACCAGTGCTGTACCTGCCCTGGGAGTGTTTGATGGGACAGTGTAGAGGGAGCTTTATTCTGTATCTAACCCGTGCTGTACCTGCCCTGGGAGTGTTTGATGGGACAGTGTAGAGGGAGCTTAACTCTGTATCTAACCAGTGCTGTACCTGCCCTGGGAGTGTTTGATGGGACAGTGTAGAGGGAGCTTTATTCTGTATCTAACCCGTGCTGTACCTGCCCTGGGAGTGTTTGATGGGACAGTGTAGAGGGAGCTTAACTCTGTATCTAACCAGTGCTGTACCTGCCCTGGGAGTGTTTGATGGAACAGTGTAGAGGGAGCTTTATTCTGTATCTAACCCGTGCTGTACCTGCCCTGGGAGTGTTTGATGGGACAGGGTAGGGGGAGCTTTACTCTGTATCTAACCCGTGCTGCACCTGCCCTAGGAGTGTTTGATTGGGACAGTGTAGAGGGAGCTTTACTCTGTATCTAACCCGTGCTGTACCTGCCCTGGGAATGTTGATGGGACAGTGTAGAGGGAGCTTTACTCTGTATCTAACCCGTGCTGTACCTGCCCTGGGAGTGTTTGATGGGACAGTGTAGAGGGAGCTTTACTCTGTATCTAACCGCATGCTGTACCTGCCCTGGGAGTGTTTGATGGGGACAGTGTAGATGGAGCTTTACTCTGTATCTAACCCGTGCTGTACCTGCCCTGGGAGTGTTTGATGGGACAGTGTAGAGGGAGCTTTACTCTGTATCTAACCCGTGCTGTCCCTGCCCTGGGAGTGTTTGATGGGACAGTGTAGAGGGAGCTTTACTCTGTATCTAACCCCGTGCTGTACCTGCCCTGGGAGTGTTTGATGGGACAGTGTAGAGGGAGCTTTACACTGTATCTAACCCGTGCTGTACCTGCCCTGGGAGTGTTTGATGGGACAGTGTAGAGGGAGCTTTACTGTGTATCTAACCTGTGCTGTATCTGCCCTGGGAGTGTTTGATGGGACAGTGTAGAGGGAGCTTTACTCTGTATCTAACCCGTGCTGTACCTGCCCTGGGAGTGTTTGATGGGACAGTGTAGAAGGAGGTTTACTCTCTATCTAACCCCGTGTTGTACCTATCCTGGGAGTGTTTGATGGGACAGTGTAGAGGGAGATTTACTCTGTATCTAACCCGTGCTGTACCTGCCCTGGGAGTGTTTGATGGGACAGTGTAGAGGGAGCTTTACTCTGTATCTAACCCCGTGCTGTACCTGCCCTGGGAGTGTTTGATGGGACAGTGTAGCGGGAGCTTTACTCTGTATCTAACTCGTGCTGTACCTGCCCTGGGAGTGTTTGATGGGACAGTGTAGAGGGAGCTTTACTCTGTATCTAACCTGTGCTGTACCTGCCCTGGGAGTGTTTGATGGGGACAGTGTAGAGGGAGCTTTACTCTGTATCTAACCTGTGCTGTACCTGCCCTGGGAGTGTTTGATGGGGACAGTGTAGATGGAGCTTTACTCTGCATCTAACCCCGTGCTGTACCTGCCCTGGGAGTGTTTGATGGGACAGTGTAGAGGGAGCTTTACTCTGTATCTAACCAGTGCTGTACCTGCCCTGGGAGTGTTTGATGGGACAGTGTAGAGGGAGCTTTACTGTGTATCTAACCTGTGCTGTATCTGCCCTGGGAGTGTTTGATGGGAGAGTGTAGAGGGAGCTTTACTCTGTATCTAACCCGTGCTGTACCTGCCCTGGGAGTGTTTGATGGGACAGTGTAGAGGGAGCTTTACTCTCTATCAAACCCCGTGCTGTACCTGCCCTGGGAGTGTTTGATGGAACAGTGTAGAGGGAGCTTTACTCTGTATCTAACCCGTGCTGTACCTGCCCTGGGAGTGTTTGATGGGACAGGGTAGAGGGAGCTTTACTCTGTATCTAACCCGTGCTGTACCTGCCCTAGGAGTGTTTGATTGGGACAGTGTAGAGGGAGCTTTACTCTGTATCTAACCCGTGCTGTACCTGCCCTGGGAATGTTGATGGGACAGTGTAGAGGGAGCTTTACTCTGTATCTAACCCGTGCTGTACCTGCCCTGGGAGTGTTTGATGGGACAGTGTAGAGGGAGCTTTACTCTGTATCTAACCCCATGCTGTACCTGCCCTGGGAGTGTTTGATGGGGACAGTGTAGATGGAGCTTTACTCTGTATCTAACCTGTGCTGTACCTGCCCTGGGAGTGTTTGATGGGACAGTGTAGAGGGAGCTTTACTCTGTATCTAACCCGTGCTGTCCCTGCCCTGGGAGTGTTTGATGGGACAGTGTAGAGGGAGCTTTACTCTGTATCTAACCCCGTGCTGTACCTGCCCTGGGAGTGTTTGATGGGACAGTGTAGAGGGAGCTTTACTCTGTATCTAACCCGTGCTGTACCTGCCCTGGAGTGTTTGATGGGACAGTGTAGAGGGAGCTTTACTCTGTATCTAACCCCGTGCTGTACCTGCCCTGGGAGTGTTTGATGGGGACAGTGTAGAGGGAGCTTTACTCTGTATCTAACCCATGCTGTACCTGCCCTGGGAGTGTTTGATGGGACAGTGTAGAAGGAGCTTTACTCTGTATCTAACCCCGTGCTGTACCTGCCCTGGGAGTGTTTGATGGGACAGTGTAGATGGAGCTTTACTCTGTATCTAACCCGTGCTGTACCTGCCCTGGAGTGTTTGATGGGACAGTGTAGAGGGAGCTTTACTCTGTATCTAACCTGTGCTGTCCCTGCCCTGGGAGTGTTTGATGGGACAGTGTAGAGGGAGCTTTACTCTGTATCTAACCCGTGCTGTACCTGCCCTGGGAGTGTTTGAAGGGGACAGTGTAGAGGGAACTTTACTCTGTATCTAACCCCATGCTGTACCTGCCCTGGGAGTATTTGATGGGACAGTGTAGAGGGAGCTTTACTCTGCATCTAACCTGTGCTGTAGCTGCCCTGGGAGTGTTTGATGGGACAGTGTAGCGGGAGCTTTACTCTGTATCTAACCCCGTGTTGTACCTGCCCTGGGAGTGTTTGATGGGACAGTGTAGAGGGAGCTGTACTCTGTATCTAACCCCGTGCTGTACCTGCCCTGGGAGTGTTTGATGGGGACAGTAGAGGGAGCTTTACTCTGTATCTAACCCCGTGCTGTACCTTCCCTGGGAGTGTTTGATGGGACAGTGTAGAGGGAGCTTTACTCTGCATCTAACCCGTGCTGTACCTGCCCTGGGTGTGTTTGTTGGGACAGTGTAGAGGGAGCTTTACCTGTATCTCACCAATGCTGTACCTGCCCTGGGAATGTTTGATGGGGCAGTGTAGAGGGAGCTTTACTCTGTATCCAACCTGTGCTGTACCTGCCCTGGGAGTGTTTGATGGGGACAGTGTAGAGGGAGCTTTACCCTGTATCTCACCCGTGCCGTACCTGCCCTGGGAGTGTTTGATGCGACAGTGTAGAGGGAGCTTTACTCTGTATCTAACCCGTGCTGTACCTGCCCTGGGAGTGTTTGATGGGACAGTGTAGAGGGAGCTTTACGCTGTATCTAACCCGTGCTGTACCTGCCCTGGGAGTGTTTGATGGGACAGTGTAGAGGGAGCTTTACTCTGTATCTAACCAGTGCTGTACCTGCCCTGGAGTGTTTGATGAAACAGTGTAGAGGGAGCTTTACTGTATATCTAACCTGTGCTGTATCTGCCCTGGAGTGTTTGTTGGGACAGTGTGGAGGGAGCTTTACTCTCTATCTAACCCCGTGCTGTACCTGTCCTGGGAGTGTTTGATGGGACAGTGTAGAGGGAGATTTACTCTGTATCTAACCCCGTGCTGTACCTGCCCTGGGAGTGTTTGATGGGACAGTGTAGAGGGAGCTTTACTCTGTATCTAACCCGTGCTGTACCTGCCCTGGGAGTGTTTGATGGGACAGTGTAGGGGGAGCTTTACTCTGTATCTAACCCGTGCTGTACCTGCCCTGGGAATGTTGATGGGACAGTCTAGAGAGAGCTTTACTCTGTATCTATCCCGTGCTGTACCTGCCCTGGGAGTGTTTGATGGGGACTGTATAGAGGGAGCTTTACTCTGTATCTAACCCGTGCTGTACCTGCCCTGGGAGTGTTAAATGGGGACAGTGTAGACGGAGCTTTACTCTGTATCTAACCCGTGCTGTACCTGCCCTGGGAGTGTTTGATGGGGACAGTGTAGAGGGAGCTTTACTCTGTATCTAACACGTGCTGTACCTGCCCTGGGAGTGTTTGATGGGGACAGTGTAGAGGGAGCTTTACTCTGTATCTAACCTGTGCTGTACCTGCCCTGGGAGTGTTTGATGGGGACAGTGTAGATGGAGCTTTACTCTGTATCTAACCCCGTGTTGTACCTGCCCTGGGAGTGTTTGATGGGACAGTGTAGAGGGAGCTTTACTCTGTATCTAACCCCGTGCTGTACCTGCCCCGGGAGTGTTTGATGGGGACAGTGTAGAGGGAGCTTTACTCTGTATCTAACCCATGCTGTACCTGCCCTGGGAGTGTTTGATGGGACAGTGTAGAGGGAGCTTTACTCTGTATCTAACCTGTGCTGTACCTGCCCTGGGAATGTTTGATGGGACAGTGTAGGAGCTTTACTCTGTATCTAACCTGTGCTGTACCTGCCCTGGGAGAGTTTGATGGGACAGTGTAGACGAGCTTTACTCTGTATCTAACCCATGCTGTACCTGCCCTGGGAGTGTTTGATGGGACAGTGTAGAGGGAGCTTTACTCTATATCTAACCCATGCTGTACCTGCCCTGGGAGTGTTTGATGGGGACAGTGTAGAGGGAGCTTTACTCTGTATCTAACCCGTGCTGTACCTGCCCTGGGAGTGTTTGATGGGACACTGCAGAGGGACCTTTACTCTGTATCTAACCCCGTGCTGTACCTGCCCTAGGAATGTTTGATGGGACAGTGTAGAGGGAGCTTTACTCTGTATGTAGTGTTGAAGGAGACGCAACCCTTGTTCTTGTCCAGCAGGATCGAGGTTCTTACTCCCTGTGAGGGCGGGAGCGGGGACTGCAGGGAGGATGAGCAACCTGGCCACAGCACCGTGGTACAGGGGGCCATTCAAGTGGAGGGAGTAAAAAGAAATGTTGTAGTGGTTGGGGATAGTATCATTAGGGGATAGATAGGGTTCTCTGCAGTCAAGAGCGGGAGTCCCGAATGCTGTGTTGCCTGCCTGGTGCCAGGGTTAAGGACATCTCTTCTGGCTGGAAAGAAACTTGCACTGGGAGGGGGAGGATCCAGTTGTTGTGGTCCATGTTGGTACAAACGACGTAGATAGGACAAGGAAGACGGTTCTGTTAAAGGAGTATGAGCAGCTAGGGGTCAAATTAAAAAACAGAACCTCAAGGGTAATAATCTCTGGGTATTACCTGAGCCACGAGCGAATTTGGCTAGGATAAATAAAATTAAAGAGTTAAATGCGTGGCTCAAAGACTGGTGTGGGAGAAATGGGTTTTGCTTCTTGGGACACTGGCACCAGTACTGGGACAGGAGGGAGCTGTTCTGTTGGGACGGACTCCACTTGGCCAGTGCTGGGACTAGAGTCCTGGCGAATCATATAACTAGGGCTGTAGAGAGGGCTTTAAACTAATTAGTGGGGGGAGGTTTCTAGAGAGCAAATAATAGAAATGACAACAGAGAAGGTCATAGACTTAGGTAGCAGTGGGGGAATTAAAAAACAGAATGTGTCAGGAAGGGACAGAAGGTATGGAGTAAAAGTAAAGTACTAAAAAGGGAAAAAACAGGAACTAAGTGTTACAAAACATATTTGAAAGTTCTTTATCTGAATGCACGTAGCATTCGTAACAAAATGAATGAGTTAACAGCACAAATAATGACATATGGGTATGATCTTGTGGCCATTACAGAAACATGGCTGCAGGGTGACCATGACTGGGAATTAAACATACCAGGTTATTAACAATCAGGAAGGACAGGCAGGAAGGGAGAGGAGGTGGTGTGGCTATGTTAATAAAGGAAGGAATCACTGTAATACAGAGAAATGATATTGGGTCAAAGGAGCAGGATAGTGAAACAGTTTGGGTGGAGGTAAGGAATAATAAGGGGAAAAAAACACTAGTGGGTGTAGTCTATAGGCCTCCAAACAGTTGCAACTCTGTTGGACGGAGTATTAATCAGGAAATAGTTGAGGCTTGTAATAAGGGAACAGCTATAATTATGGGGGATTTTAATTATCATATTAACTGGACAAATCAAATTGGGCAGAGCAGCCTTGAGGAAGAGTTCATTGAGTGTATTAGGGATGGGTTTCTTGAGCAGTATGTAACTGAACCGACCAGGGGGCAAGCAACTTAGATTTGGTCCTGTGTAATGAGACAGGATTAATTAAAATGTCCTAGTAAAGGATCCCCTTGGAATGAGTGACCATAACATGGTTGAGTTCCATATTCAATTAGAGGGTGAGAAGGTTGGATCTCAAACAAGCGTGCTGAGCTTGAATAAAGGAGACTATGAAGGTATGAGAGCGGAATTAATTAGAGTGGACTGGGAAAATAGATTAAAGGGTAAGACGGTACATGACCAGTGGTGTACATTTAAGGAGTTATTTTACAACTTCCAAAAAAATATATTCACTGAGGAAAAAAGGGTGTAAAAGAAAAGATAGCCATCCGTGGCTAAGTAAAGTAATTAAGGATAGTATCCGACTAAAAACAAGGGCATATAAGGTAGCCAAATCTAGTGGGAGGATGGAAGATTGGGAAGTCTTTAAAAGACAGCAAAAAATAACAAAAAGATTGATTAAGAAAGGGAAGATAGATTATGAAAGTAAATTAGCAAAAAATATAAAAACAGACAGTAAAAGTTTCTATAGTTATATAAAAAGAAAAAGGGTGGCTAAAGTAAATGTTGGTCCCTTAGAGGATGAGACCGGGAAATTAATGGTGGGAAACATGGAGATGGCAAAAACACTGAACAATTATTTTGTATCAGTCTTTACAGTAGAGGACACTAAGAATATCCAACACTGGACAAACAGGGGGCTCTAGGGGGGGAGAACTAAATACAATTAAAATCACTAAGGAAGTGTACTCGGTAAAATAATGGGACTCAAGGCGGATAAATCCCCTGGACCTGATGGCTTGCATCCCAGGGTCTTGAGGGAAGTAGCGGTAGGGATTGTGGATGCATTGGTAATAATTTTCCAAAACTCCCTGGACTCAGCAAAGGTCCCGGCAGATTGGAAAACTGCTAATGTAACACCCTTATTTAAAAAGGGTAGTAGGCAGAAGGCTGGAAACTATAGACCTGTTAGCCTAACATCTGTGGTTGGTAAAATGTTAGAGTCCATTATTAAGGAGACAGTAACGGGACATTTGGATAAACATAATTTAATAGGGCAAACTCAGCATGGTTTTATGAAGGGGAAGTCATGTTTAACAAATTTGCTTGAGTTTTTTGAGGAAGTAACATACAGGGTGGATAAAGGGGAACCAGTGGACGTAGTGTATTTAGACTTCCAAAAGGCATTTGACAAGGTGCCACACAAAAGATTATTGCTCAAGATAAAAAATCACGGGATTGGGGGTAATATTCTGGCGTGGGTGGAGGATTGGCTCTCTAACAGAAAGCAGAGAGTTGGGATAAATGGTTCGTTCTCAGATTGGCAACCAGTAACTAGTGGTGTTCCGCAGGGGTCAGTGCTGGGTCCCCAACTCTTTACAATCTATATTAACGATTTGGAGGAGGGGACCGAGTGTAACATATCAAAGTTTGCAGATGATACAAAGATGGGACGGAAAGTAGTGAGTGAGGAGGACATAAAAAACCTGCAAAGTGACATAGACAGGCTAAGTAAGTGGGCAGAGATTTGGCAGATGGAATACAATACTGGAAAGTGTGAGGTTATGCACTTTGGCAGGAAAAATCATAGAGCAAGTTATTATCTTAATGGCAAGAAACTGGAAAGTACTGTAGTACAAAGGGATCTGGGGGTCCTGGTGCACGAAACTCAAAAAGTTAGTATGCAGGTGCAGCAAGTGATTAAGAAGGCCAATGGAATGTTGGCTTTTATTGCTAGGGGGTTGGAATATAAAAACAGGGAGGTATTGCTGCAGTTGTACAAGGTATTGGTGAGGCCGCACCTGGAATACTGCATACAGTTTTGGTGTCCAGACTTAAGAAAAGACATACTTGCTCTCGAGTCAGTACAAAGAAGGTTCACTCGGTTAATCCCGGGGATGAGGGGGTGGTCATATGAGGAGAGGTTGAGTAGATTGGGACTCTACTCATTGGAGTTCAGAAGAATGAGAGGCGATCTTATTGAAACATATAAGATTGTGAAGGGGCTTGATCGGGTGGATGCGGTGAGGATGTTCCCAATGATGGGTGAAACTAGAACTAGGGGGCATAATCTTAAAATAAGGGGCTGCTCATTCAAAACTGAGATGAGGAGAAACTTCTTCACTCAGAGGGTGGTAGGTTTGTGGAATTTGCTGCCCCAGAAAGCTGTGGAAGCTACATCATTAAATAAATTTAAAACAGAAATAGATAGTTTCCTAGAAGTAACGGGAATTAAGGGTTACGGGGAGCGGGCAGGAAATTGGACATGAGTCTGGGTTCGGAATGGTCATGGCCCTGTGGGTAGTGGAGTGGGCCCAGGGGCTGTGTAGCCTTGTTCTGCTCCGACTGTGTTCTAATTCTGTTAGATTTCAGGAGATGGTTTTATTCCTGTTCCTGGCTGGGGTGGAGATCGCCTTTACAGAAGGTAAGTACTGTAGAAAATATAGGGACAGAGTGATCTCCTGGAAGAATTTCGATCGCCTAGATGGGTCGGAGAGGAATTTCCCAGATTTTTTTCTCCCAAATTGGCCATTGGGTCTTTATCTGGTTTTTCGCCTCTCCCGGGAGATCACATGGGTTTGGGTGGATGCAGAGTGATAGAAGATTTGAGGTTAGGATCAGATCAGCCATGATCTTATTGAATGGTGGAGCAGGCTCGAGGGGCCGATTGGCCTACTCCTGCTCCTATTTCTTATGTTCTTATGTTCTTATGTATCGCACCCCGTGCTGTACCTGCCCTGGGAGTGTTTGATGGGACAGTGTAGAGGGAGTTTTACTCTGTATCGCACCCCGTGCTGTACCTGCCCTGGGAGTGTTTGATGGGACAGTGTAGAGGGAGCTTTACACTGTATCTAACCCGTGCTGTACCTGCCCTGGGAGTGTTTGATGGGACAGTGTAGAGGGAGCGTTACTCTGTATCTAACCCGTGCTGTACCTGCCCTGGGAATGTTTGATGGGACAGTGTAGAGGGAGCTTTACCCTGTATCTAACCCGTGCTGTACCTGCCCTGGGAGTGTTTGATGGGACAGTGTAGAGGGAGCTTTACTGTGTATCTAACCTGTGCTGTATCTGCCCTGGGAGTGTTTGATGGGACAGTGTAGAGGGAGCTTTACTCTGTATCTAACCCGTGCTGTACCTGCCCTGGGAGTGTTTGATGGGACAGTGTAGAGGGAGCTTTACTCTGTATCCAAACCCGTGCTGTACCTGCCCTGGGAGTGTTTGATGGGGACAGTGTAGAGGGAGCTTTACTCTGTATCTAACCCATGCTGTACCTGCCCTGGGAGTGTTTGATGGGGACAGTGTAGAGGGAGCTTTACTCTGTCTCTAACCCGTGCTGTCCCTGTCCTGGGAGTGTTTGATGGGACAGTGTAGAGGGAGCTTTACTCTGTATCTAACCTGTGCTGTACCTGCCCTGGGAGTGTTTGATGGGACAGTGTAGAGGGAGCTTTACTCTGTATCTAACCCATGCTGTACCTGCCCTGGGAGTGTTTGATGGGACAGTGCAGACGGAGCTTTACTCTGTATCTAACCGCGTGCTGTATCTGCCCTGGGAGTGTTTGATGGGACAGTGTAGAGGGAGCTTTACTCTGTATCTAACCCCGTGCTGTACCTGCCCTGGGAGTGTTTGATGGGGACAGTGTAGAGGGAGCTTTACTCTGTATCGCACCCCGTGCTGTACCTGCCCTGGGAGTGTTTGATGGGACAGTGTAGAGGGAGCTTTACTCTGTATCGCACCCCGTGCTGTACCTGCCCTGGGAGTGTTTGATGGGACAGTGTAGAGGGAGCTTTACACTGTATCTAACCCGTGCTGTACCTGCCCTGGGAGTGTTTGATGGGACAGTGTAGAGGGAGCTTTACTCTGTATCTAACCCGTGCTGTACCTGCCCTGGGAATGTTTGATGGGACAGTGTAGAGGGAGCTTTACCCTGTATCTAACCCGTGCTGTACCTGCCCTGGGAGTGTTTGATGGGACAGTGTAGAGGGAGCTTTACTGTGTATCTAACCTGTGCTGTATCTGCCCTGGGAGTGTTTGATGGGACAGTGCAGAGGGAGCTTTACTCTGTATCTAACCCGTGCTGTACCTGCCCTGGGAGTGTTTGATGGGACAGTGTAGAGGGAGCTTTACTCTGTATCCAACCCCGTGCTGTACCTGCCCTGGGAGTGTTTGATGGGGACAGTGTAGAGGGAGCTTTACTCTGTATCTAACCCATGCTGTACCTGCCCTGGGAGTGTTTGATGGGGACAGTGTAGAGGGAGCTTTACTCTGTCTCTAACCCGTGCTGTCCCTGTCCTGGGAGTGTTTGATGGGACAGTGTAGAGGGAGCTTTACTCTGTATCTAACCTGTGCTGTACCTGCCCTGGGAGTGTTTGATGGGACAGTGTAGAGGGAGCTTTACTCTGTATCTAACCCATGCTGTACCTGCCCTGGGAGTGTTTGATGGGACAGTGCAGACGGAGCTTTACTCTGTATCTAACCGCGTGCTGTACCTGCCCTGGGAGTGTTTGATGGGACAGTGTAGAGGGAGCTTTACTCTGTATCGCACCCCGTGCTGTACCTGCCCTGGGAGTGTTTGATGGGACAGTGTAGAGGGAGCTTTACTCTGTATTGCACGCCGTGCTGTACCTGGCCTGGGAGTGTTTGATGGGACAGTGTAGAGGGAGCTTTACTCTGTATCTAACCCATGCTGTACCTGCCCTGGGAGTGTTTGATGGGGACAGTGTAGAGGGAGCTTTACTCTGTATCTAACCCGTGCTGCACCTGCCCTGGGAGTGTTTGATGGGACAGTGTAGAGGGAGCTTTACTCTGTATCTAACCCATGCTGTACCTGCCCTGGGAGTGTTTGATGGGGACAGTGTAGAGGGAGCTTTACTCTGTATCTAACCCGTGCTGTACCCGCCCTGGGAGTGTTTGATGGGGACAGTGTAGAGGGAGCTTTACTCTGTATCTAACCCGTGCTGTACCTGCCCTGGGAGTGTTTGATGGGACAGTGCAGAGGGAGTTTTACTCTGTATCTAACCCATGCTGTACCTGCCCTAGGAGTGTTTGATGGGGACAGTGTAGAGGGAGCTTTACTCTGTATCTAACCCGTGCTGTACCTGCCCTGGGAATGTTGATGGGACAGTGTAGAGGGAGTTTTACTCTGTATCTAACCCTTGCTGTACCTGCCCTGGAGTGTTTGATGGGACAGTGTAGAGGGAGCTTTACTCTGTATCTAACCCCGTGCTGTACCTGCCCTGGGAGTGTTTGATGGGACAGTGTAGAGGGAGCTTTACTCTGTATCGCACCCCATGCTGTACCTGCCCTGGGAGTGTTTGATGGGACAGTGTAGAGGGAGCTTTACTGTGTATCTAACCCATGCTGTACCTGCCCTGGGAGTGTTTGATGGGGGACAGTGTAGAGGGAGCTTTACTCTGTATCTAACCCGTGCTGTACCTGCCCTGGGAGTGTTTGATGGGACAGTGTAGAGGGAGCTTTACTCTGTATCTAACCCATGCTGTACCTGCCCTGGGAGTGTTTGATGGGGACAGTGTAGAGGGAGCTTTACTCTGTATCTAACCCGTGCTGTACCGCCCTGGGAGTGTTTGATGGGGACAGTGTAGAGGGCGCTTTACTCTGTATCTAACCTGTGCTGTACCTGCCCTGGGAGTGTTTGATGGGACAGTGTAGAGGGAGCTTTACTCTGTATCTAACCCGTGCTGTACCCTGCCCTAGGAGTGTTTGATGGGGACAGTGCAGAGGGAGCTTTACTCTGTATCTAACCCGTGCTGTACCTGCCCTAGGAGTGTTTGATGGGGACAGTGTAGAGGGAGCTTTACTCTGTATCTAACCCGTGCTGTACCTGCCCTGGGAATGTTGATGGGACAGTGTAGAGTAAGCTTTACTCTGTATCTAACCCGTGCTGTACCTGCCCTGGGAGTGTTTGATGGGACAGTGTCGAGGGAGCTTTACTCTGTATCTAACCCCATGCTGTACCTGCCCTAGGAGTGTTTGATGGGGACAGTGTAGAGGGAGCTTTACTCTGTATCTAACCCATGCTGTACCTGCCCTGGGAGTGTTTGATGGGGACAGTGTAGAGGGAGCTTTACTCTGTATCTAACCCGTGCTGTCCCTGCCCTGGGAGTGTTTGATGGGACAGTGTAGAGGGAGCTTTACTCTGTATCTAACCCCTGCTGTACCTGCCCTGTGAGTGTTTGATGGGGACAGTGTAGAGGGAGCTTTACTCTGTATCTAACCCCGTGCTGTACCTGCCCTGGGAGTGTTTGATGGGGACAGTGTAGATGGAGCTTTACTCTGTATCTAACCCGTGCTGTACCTGCCCTGGGAGTGTTTTGATGGGACAGTGTAGAGGGAGCTTTACTCTGTATCTAACCCATGCTGTCCCTGCCCTGGGAGTGTTTGATGGGACAGTGTAGAGGGAGCTTTACTCTGTATCTACCCCGTGCTGTACCTGCCCTGGGAGTGTTTGATGGGGACAGTGTAGATGGAGCATTACTCTGTATCTAACCCGTGCTGTACCTGCCCTGGGAGTGTTGATGGGACAGTGTAGAGGGAGCTTTACTCTGTATCTAACCCCGTGCTGTACCTGCCCTGGGAGTGTTTGAGGGGACAGTGTAGAGGGAGCTTTACTCTGTATCTAACCGTGCTGTCCCTGCCCTGGGAGTGTTTGATGGGACAGTGTAGAGGGAGCTTTACTCTGTATCTAACCTGTGCTGTACCTGCCCTGGGAGTGTTTGATGGGACAGTGTAGAGGGAGCTTTACTCTGTATCTAACCCATGCTGTACCTGCCCTGGGAGTGTTTGATGGGACAGTGTAGACGGAGCTTTACTCTGTATCTAACCCCGTGCTGTACCTGCCCTGGGAGTGTTTGATGGGACAGTGTAGTAGAGGGAACTTTACTCTGTATCGCACCCCGTGCTGTACCTGCCCTGGGAGTGTTTGATGGGACAGTGTAGAGGGAGCTTTACTCTGTATCGCACCCCGTGCTGTACCTGCCCTGGGAGTGTTTGATGGGACAGTGTAGAGGGAGCTTTACTCTGTATCTAACCCGTGCTGTACCTGCCCTGGGAGTGTTTGATGGGACAGTGTAGAGGGAGCTTTACTCTGTATCTAACTCATGCTGTACCTGCCCTGGGAGTGTTTGATGGGGACAGTGTAGAGGGAGCTTTACTCTGTATCTAACCCGTGCTGTCCCTGCCCTTGGAGTGTTTGATGGGACAGTGTCGAGGGAGCTTTACCTGTATCTAACCCCTGCTGTACCTGCCCTGTGAGTGTTTGATGGGACAGTGTCGAGGGAGCTTTACTCTGTATCTAACCCCGTGCTGTACCTGCCCTGGGAGTGTTTGATGGGGACAGTGTAGATGGAGCTTTACTCTGTATCTAACCCGTGCTGTACCTGCCCTGGGACTGTTGATGGGACAGTGTAGAGGGAGTTTTACTCTGTATCTAACCCTTGCTGTACCTGCCCTGCCTGGGAGTGTTTGATGGGACAGTGTAGAGGGAGCTTTACTCTGTATCGCACCCCATGCTGTACCTGCCCTGGGAGTGTTTGATGGGACAGTGTAGAGGGAGCGTTACTCTGTATCTAACCCGTGCTGTACCTGCCCTGGGAATGTTTGATGGGACAGTGTAGAGGGAGCTTTACCCTGTATCTAACCCGTGCTGTACCTGCCCTGGGAGTGTTTGATGGGACAGTGTAGAGGGAGCTTTACTGTGTATCTAACCTGTGCTGTATCTGCCCTGGGAGTGTTTGATGGGACAGTGTAGAGGGAGCTTTACTCTGTATCTAACCCGTGCTGTACCTGCCCTGGGAGTGTTTGATGGGACAGTGTAGAGGGAGCTTTACTCTGTATCCAACCCCGTGCTGTACCTGCCCTGGGAGTGTTTGATGGGGACAGTGTAGAGGGAGCTTTACTCTGTATCTAACCCATGCTGTACCTGCCCTGGGAGTGTTTGATGGGGACAGTGTAGAGGGAGCTTTACTCTGTCTCTAACCCGTGCTGTCCCTGTCCTGGGAGTGTTTGATGGGACAGTGTAGAGGGAGCTTGACTCTGTATCTAACCTGTGCTGTACATGCCCTGGGAGTGTTTGATAGGACAGTGTAGAGGGAGCTTTACTCTGTATCTAACCCATGCTGTACCTGCCCTGGGAGTGTTTGATGGGACAGTGCAGACGGAGCTTTACTCTGTATCTAACCGCGTGCTGTACCTGCCCTGGGAGTGTTTGATGGGACAGTGTAGAGGGAGCTTTACTCTGTATCTAACCCCGTGCTGTACCTGCCCTGGGAGTGTTTGATGGGGACAGTGTAGAGGGAGCTTTACTCTGTATCGCACCCCGTGCTGTAGCTGCCCTGGGAGTGTTTGATGGGACAGTGTAGAGGGAGCTTTACTCTGTATCGCACCCTGTGCTGTACCTGCCCTGGGAGTGTTTGATGGGACAGTGTAGAGGGAGCTTTACACTGTATCTAACCCGTGCTGTACCTGCCCTGGGAGTGTTTGATGGGACAGTGTAGAGGGAGCTTTACTCTGTATCTAACCCGTGCTGTACCTGCCCTGGGAATGTTTGATGGGACAGTGTAGAGGGAGCTTTACCCTGTATCTAACCCGTGCTGTACCTGCCCTGGGAGTGTTTGATGGGACAGTGTAGAGGGAGCTTTACTGTGTATCTAACCTGTGCTGTATCTGCCCTGGGAGTGTTTGATGGGACAGTGCAGAGGGAGCTTTACTCTGTATCTAACCCGTGCTGTACCTGCCCTGGGAGTGTTTGATGGGACAGTGTAGAGGGAGCTTTACTCTGTATCCAACCCCGTGCTGTACCTGCCCTGGGAGTGTTTGATGGGGACAGTGTAGAGGGAGCTTTACTCTGTATCTAACCCATGCTGTACCTGCCCTGGGAGTGTTTGATGGGGACAGTGTAGAGGGAGCTTTAATCTGTCTCTAACCCGTGCTGTCCCTGTCCTGGGAGTGTTTGATGGGACAGTGTAGAGGGAGCTTTACTCTGTATCTAACCTGTGCTGTACCTGCCCTGGGAGTGTTTGATGGGACAGTGTAGAGGGAGCTTTACTCTGTATCTAACCCATGCTGTACCTGCCCTGGGAGTGTTTGATGGGACAGTGCAGACGGAGCTTTACTCTGTATCTAACCGCGTGCTGTACCTGCCCTGGGAGTGTTTGATGGGACAGTGTAGAGGGAGCTTTACTCTGTATCGCACCCCGTGCTGTACCTGCCCTGGGAGTGTTTGATGGGACAGTGTAGAGGGAGCTTTACTCTGTATTGCACGCCGTGCTGTACCTGGCCTGGGAGTGTTTGATGGGACAGTGTAGAGGGAGCTTTACTCTGTATCTAACCCATGCTGTACCTGCCCTGGGAGTGTTTGATGGGGACAGTGTAGAGGGAGCTTTACTCTGTATCTAACCCGTGCTGCACCTGCCCTGGGAGTGTTTGATGGGACAGTGTAGAGGGAGCTTTACTCTGTATCTAACCCATGCTGTACCTGCCCTGGGAGTGTTTGATGGGGACAGTGTAGAGGGAGCTTTACTCTGTATCTAACCCGTGCTGTACCCGCCCTGGGAGTGTTTGATGGGGACAGTGTAGAGGGAGCTTTACTCTGTATCTAACCCGTGCTGTACCTGCCCTGGGAGTGTTTGATGGGACAGTGCAGAGGGAGCTTTACTCTGTATCTAACCCATGCTGTACCTGCCCTAGGAGTGTTTGATGGGGACAGTGTAGAGGGAGCTTTACTCTGTATCTAACCCGTGCTGTACCTGCCCTGGGAATGTTGATGGGACAGTGTAGAGGGAGTTTTACTCTGTATCTAACCCTTGCTGTACCTGCCCTGGGAGTGTTTGATGGGACAGTGTAGAGGGAGCTTTACTCTGTATCTAACCCCGTGCTGTACCTGCCCTGGGAGTGTTTGATGGGACAGTGTAGAGGGAGCTTTACTCTGTATCGCACCCCATGCTGTACCTGCCCTGGGAGTGTTTGATGGGACAGTGTAGAGGGAGCTTTACTGTGTATCTAACCCATGCTGTACCTGCCCTGGGAGTGTTTGATGGGGACAGTGTAGAGGGAGCTTTACTCTGTATCTAACCCGTGCTGTACCTGCCCTGGGAGTGTTTGATGGGACAGTGTAGAGGGAGCTTTACTCTGTATCTAACCCATGCTGTACCTGCCCTGGGAGTGTTTGATGGGGACAGTGTAGAGGGAGCTTTACTCTGTATCTAACCCGTGCTGTACCCGCCCTGGGAGTGTTTGATGGGGACAGTGTAGAGGGCGCTTTACTCTGTATCTAACCTGTGCTGTACCTGCCCTGGGAGTGTTTGATGGGACAGTGTAGAGGGAGCTTTACTCTGTATCTAACCCGTGCTGTACCTGCCCTAGGAGTGTTTGATGGGGACAGTGCAGAGGGAGCTTTACTCTGTATCTAACCCGTGCTGTACCTGCCCTAGGAGTGTTTGATGGGGACAGTGTAGAGGGAGCTTTACTCTGTATCTAACCCGTGCTGTACCTGCCCTGGGAATGTTGATGGGACAGTGTAGAGTAAGCTTTACTCTGTATCTAACCCGTGCTGTACCTGCCCTGGGAGTGTTTGATGGGACAGTGTCGAGGGAGCTTTACTCTGTATCTAACCCCATGCTGTACCTGCCCTAGGAGTGTTTGATGGGGACAGTGTAGAGGGAGCTTTACTCTGTATCTAACCCATGCTGTACCTGCCCTGGGAGTGTTTGATGGGGACAGTGTAGAGGGAGCTTTACTCTGTATCTAACCCGTGCTGTCCCTGCCCTGGGAGTGTTTGATGGGACAGTGTAGAGGGAGCTTTACTCTGTATCTAACCCCTGCTGTACCTGCCCTGTGAGTGTTTGATGGGGACAGTGTAGAGGGAGCTTTACTCTGTATCTAACCCCGTGCTGTACCTGCCCTGGGAGTGTTTGATGGGGACAGTGTAGATGGAGCTTTACTCTGTATCTAACCCGTGCTGTACCTGCCCTGGGAGTGTTTGATGGGACAGTGTAGAGGGAGCTTTACTCTGTATCTAACCCATGCTGTCCCTGCCCTGGGAGTGTTTGATGGGACAGTGTAGAGGGAGCTTTACTCTGTATCTAACCCCGTGCTGTACCTGCCCTGGGAGTGTTTGATGGGGACAGTGTAGATGGAGCATTACTCTGTATCTAACCCGTGCTGTACCTGCCCTGGGAGTGTTTGATGGGACAGCGTAGAGGGAGCTTTACTCTGTATCTAACCCCGTGCTGTACCTGCCCTGGGAGTGTTTGATGGGGACAGTGTAGAGGGAGCTTTACTCTGTATCTAACCCGTGCTGTCCCTGCCCTGGGAGTGTTTGATGGGACAGTGTAGAGGGAGCTTTACTCTGTATCTAACCTGTGCTGTACCTGCCCTGGGAGTGTTTGATGGGACAGTGTAGAGGGAGCTTTACTCTGTATCTAACCCATGCTGTACCTGCCCTGGGAGTGTTTGATGGGACAGTGTAGACGGAGCTTTACTCTGTATCTAACCCCGTGCTGTACCTGCCCTGGGAGTGTTTGATGGGACAGTGTAGAGGGAACTTTACTCTGTATCGCACCCCGTGCTGTACCTGCCCTGGGAGTGTTTGATGGGACAGTGTAGAGGGAGCTTTACTCTGTATCGCACCCCGTGCTGTACCTGCCCTGGGAGTGTTTGATGGGACAGTGTAGAGGGAGCTTTACTCTGTATCTAACCCGTGCTGTACCTGCCCTGGGAGTGTTTGATGGGACAGTGTAGAGGGAGCTTTACTCTGTATCTAACCCCATGCTGTACCTGCCCTGGGAGTGTTTGATGGGGACAGTGTAGAGGGAGCTTTACTCTGTATCTAACTCATGCTGTACCTGCCCTGGGAGTGTTTGATGGGGACAGTGTAGAGGGAGCTTTACTCTGTATCTAACCCGTGCTGTCCCTGCCCTTGGAGTGTTTGATGGGACAGTGTCGAGGGAGCTTTACCCTGTATCTAACCCCTGCTGTACCTGCCCTGTGAGTGTTTGATGGGACAGTGTCGAGGGAGCTTTACTCTGTATCTAACCCCGTGCTGTACCTGCCCTGGGAGTGTTTGATGGGGACAGTGTAGATGGAGCTTTACTCTGTATCTAACCCGTGCTGTACCTGCCCTGGGACTGTTGATGGGACAGTGTAGAGGGAGTTTTACTCTGTATCTAACCCTTGCTGTACCTGCCCTGGGAGTGTATGATGGGACAGTGTAGAGGGAGCTTTGCTATGTATCTAACCCCGTGCTGTACCTGCCCTGGGAGTGTTTGATGGGACAGTGTAGAGGGAGCTTTACTCTGTATCGCACCCCATGCTGTACCTGCCCTGGGAGTGTTTGATGGGACAGTGTAGAGGGAGCTTTACTGTGTATCTAACCCATGCTGTACCTGCCCTGGGAGTGTTTGATGGGGACAGTGTAGAGGGAGCTTTACTCTGTATCTAACCCGTGCTGTACCTGCCCTGGGAGTGTTTGATGGGACAGTGTAGAGGGAGCTTTACTCTGTATCTAACCCATGCTGTACCTGCCCTGGGAGTGTTTGATGGGGACAGTGTAGAGGGAGCTTTACTCTGTATCTAACCCGTGCTGTACCCGCCCTGGGAGTGTTTGATGGGGACAGTGTAGAGGGCGCTTTACTCTGTATCTAACCTGTGCTGTACCTGCCCTGGGAGTGTTTGATGGGACAGTGTAGAGGAAGCTTTACTCTGTATCTAACCCGTGCTGTACCTGCCCTAGGAGTGTTTGATGGGGACAGTGCAGAGGGAGCTTTACTCTGTATCTAACCCGTGCTGTACCTGCCCTAGGAGTGTTTGATGGGGACAGTGTAGAGGGAGCTTTACTCTGTATCTAACCCGTGCTGTACCTGCCCTGGGAATGTTGATGGGACAGTGTAGAGTAAGCTTTACTCTGTATCTAACCCGTGCTGTACCTGCCCTGGGAGTGTTTGATGGGACAGTGCCGAGGGAGCTTTACTCTGTATCTAACCCCATGCTGTACCTGCCCTAGGAGTGTTTGATGGGGACAGTGTAGAGGGAGCTTTACTCTGTATCTAACCCATGCTGTACCTGCCCTGGGAGTGTTTGATGGGGACAGTGTAGAGGGAGCTTTACTCTGTATCTAACCCGTGCTGTCCCTGCCCTGGGAGTGTTTGATGGGACAGTGTAGTGGGAGCTTTACTCTGTATCTAACCCCTGCTGTACCTGCCCTGTGAGTGTTTGATGGGACAGTGTAGAGGGAGCTTTACTCTGTATCTAACCCCGTGCTGTACCTGCCCTGGGAGTGTTTGATGGGGACAGTGTAGATGGAGCTTTACTCTGTATCTAACCCGTGCTGTACCTGCCCTGGGAGTGTTTGATGGGACAGTGTAGAGGGAGCTTTACTCTGTATCTAACCCGTGCTGTCCCTGCCCTGGGAGTGTTTGATGGGACAGTGTAGAGGGAGCTTTACTCTGTATCTAACCCCGTGCTGTACCTGCCCTGGGAGTGTTTGATGGGGACAGTGTAGAGGGAGCTTTACTCTGTATCTAACCCCGTGCTGTACCTGCCCTGGGAGTGTTTGATGGGGACAGTGTAGAGGGAGCTTTACTCTGTATCTAACCCGTGCTGTCCCTGCCCTGGGAGTGTTTGATGGGACAGTGTAGAGGGAACTTTACTCTGTATCTAACCTGTGCTGTACCTGCCCTGGGAGTGTTTGATGGGACAGTGTAGAGGGAGCTTTACTCTGTATCTAACCCATGCTGTACCTGCCCTGGGAGTGTTTGATGGGACAGTGTAGACGGAGCTTTACTCTGTATCTAACCCCGTGCTGTACCTGCCCTGGGAGTGTTTGATGGGACAGTGTAGAGGGAACTTTACTCTGTATCGCACCCCGTGCTGTACCAGCCCTGGGAGTGTTTGATGGGACAGTGTAGAGGGAGCTTTACTCTGTATCGCACCCCGTGCTGTACCTGCCCTGGGAGTGTTTGATGGGACAGTGTAGAGGGAGCTTTACTCTGTATCTAACCCGTGCTGTACCTGCCCTGGGAGTGTTTGATGGGACAGTGTAGAGGGAGCTTTACTCTGTATCTAACCCCATGCTGTACCTGCCCTGGGAGTGTTTGATGGGGACAGTGTAGAGGGAGCTTTACTCTGTATCTAACTCATGCTGTACCTGCCCTGGGAGTGTTTGATGGGGACAGTGTAGAGGGAGCTTTACTCTGTATCTAACCCGTGCTGTCCCTGCCCTTGGAGTGTTTGATGGGACAGTGTAGAGGGCGCTTTACCCTGTATCTAACCCCTGCTGTACCTGCCCTGTGAGTGTTTGATGGGACAGTGTAGAGGGAGCTTTACTCTGTATCTAACCCGTGCTGTTCCTGCCCTGAGAGTGTTTGATGGGACAGTGTAGAGGGAGCTTTACTCTGTATCGAACCCATGCTGAACCTGCCCTGGGAGTGTTTGATGGGACAGTGTCGAGGGAGCTTTACTCTGTATCTCACCCCTTGCTGTACCTGCCCTGGGAGTGTTTGATGGGACAGTGTAGAGGGAGCTTTACTCTGTATCTAACCCATGCTGTACCTGCCCTGGGACTGTTTGATGGGACAGTGTAGAGGGAGCTTTACTCTGTATCTAACCCGTGCTGTACCTGCCCTGGGAGTGTTTGATGGGACAGTGTAGAGGGAGCTTTACTCTGTATCTAACCCGTGCTGTACCTGCCCTGGGAGTGTTTGATGGGACAGTGTAGAAGGAGCTTTCCTCTGTATCTAACCCGTGCTGTACCTGCCCTGGGAGTGTTTGATGGGACAGTGTGGAGGGAGCTTTACTCTGTATCTAACCCGTGCTGTACCTGCCCTGGGAGTGTTTGATGGGACAGTGTAGAGGGAGCTTTACTCTGTATCTAACCCATGCTGAACCTGCCCTGGAAGTGTTTGATGGGACAGTGTAGAGGGAGCGTTACTCTGTATCTAACACGTGCTGTACCTGCCCTGGGAGTGTTTGATGGGGACAGTGTAGAGGGAGCTTTACTCTCTATCTAACCCGTGCTGTACCTGCCCTGGGAGTGTTTGATGGGAAAGTGTAGAGGGAGCTTTACTCTGTATCTAACCCATGCTGTACCTGCCCTGGGAGTGTTTGATGGGACAGTGTAGAGGGAGCTTTACTCTATATCTAACCCCGTGCTGTACCTGCCCTGGGAGTGTTTGATGGGACAGTGTAGAGGGAGCTTTACTCTGTATCTAACCCGTGCTGTACCTGGCCTGGGAGTGTTTGATGGGACAGTGTAGAGGGAGCTTCACTCTGTATCTAACCCGTGCTGCACTTGATGGGATTCTGTCTCAGTATTATCTCACACTCATCCACTGACACACTAACAGTGACAAACAGTATCTCTCACACTCACTCACTGACAGTTACTGACACTGTAACACATTCACTGATTCTCTCTCACACAAAACATCCCAAGGAGCATCGAAGGGGCACAACACGTGTTAAAGGACCCCGAGCCACATAAGGGGATATTCGGGACCGGTGACCAAAAGCTCAGTCACAGAGGTCAGTTTTAAGGAGCGTCTTAAAGGAGGAGAGAGAGAGAGAGAGGCGGAGAGGTTTAGGGAGGGAATTTCTGAGCTCGGGGGCCCTGGCGGCTGAAGGCACGACCGCCAATGGTGGAGCGTTGGAAATTGGGGGGATGCGCGAGAGGCCGGAATTGGAGGATCGCAGAGATCTCGGAGGGGTGTAGGGGCTGGAGGAGGTTACAGAGATAGGGTGGGTTGTAGGGGCTGGATGAGGTTACAGAGATAGGGAGGGTTGTAGGGGCTGGAGGAGGTTACAGAGATAGGGAGGGTTGTAGGGGCTGGAGGAGGTTACAGAGATAGGGAGGGCTGTAGGGGCTGGAGGAGGTTACAGAGATAGGGAGGGTTGTAGGGGCTGGAGGAGGTTACAGAGATAGGGAGGGTTGTAGGGGCTGGAGGAGGTTACAGAGATAGGGAGTGTTGTAGGGGCTGGAGGAGGTTACAGAGATAGTGAGGGTTGTAGGGGCTGGAGGAGGTTACAGAGATAGGGAGGGTTGTAGGGGCTGGAGTAGGTTACAGAGATAGGGAGAGTTGTAGGGGCTGGAGGAGGTTACAGAGATAGGGAGGGTTGTAGGGGCTGGAGGAGGTTACAGAGATAGGGAGGGTTGTAGGAGGCTGGAGGAGGTTAGAAACATAGAAACATAGAAACATAGAGATAGGAACAGGAGTAGGCCATTCGGCCCTTCGAGCCTGCTCCGCCATTCAATGAGATCATGGCTGATCTTCGTCTGAGATCATAGCTGATCTTACCAGTTCAGTACCCCGTCCCCGCCTTTTCTCCGTAACCCTTAATCCCCTTAGCCTTCAGAAATATATCCAATTCTCTCTTGAAAATATTTATTGAATTAGCCTTCACAGCCCTCTGTGGCAGGGAATTCCACAGGCTCACCACTCTTTGAGTGAAGAAATTCTTCCTCATCTCTGTTTTAAATGATTTGCCCGCTATTTTTAGACTGTGGTCCCTGGTTCTGTGCTCCCCGGCCATTGGAAACATTCTCTCTGAATTCAGCCTGTCCAGGCCTGCCATAATTTTATATGTTTCGATGAGATCCCCTCTCAATCTTCTAAACTCCAGTGAGTACAAGCCCAAACTATTTAATCTCTCTTCGTAGGTCATTCCCGCCATTCCAGGTATCAGCCTGGTGAATCGCCGTTGCACTCTTTCCATGGCAAGAACATCCTTCCGCAGATGGGGCGACCAAAACTGTACACAATACTCCAGATGCGGTCTCACCAGCACCTTGTACAGCTGTAGTAAGGTATCCCTATTCCTATACTCGAACCCCCTTGATATGAAGGCCAACATCCCATTTGCCTTCTTAATCGCCTGTTGCACCTGCATGCTCTCCTTCAGTGACTGGTGCACAAGAACACCCAGGTCCCTCTGCACTTCCCCATCTCCCAATCTATTGCCATTTAGATAATAATCTACCCTCCTGTTTTTACCCCCAAAGTGGATAACCTCGCATTTATCCACATTATAGTGCATCTGCCACGTATCCGCCCATTCCCCCAACCTGTCCAAATCGCACTGTAGCCTCCTGACATCCTCATCAGAGCCCACCCCTCCTCCTAGTTTAGTGTCGTCAGCGAATTTGGAAATATTGCATCCAATTCCCTGATCCAGATCATTTATATATATTGTGAACAGCTGGGGTCCCAGGACAGATCCTTGCGGCACCCCGCTGGTCACTGCCTGCCACTCCGAAAACGAGCCGTTTATTCCAACTCTCTGTTTTCTATCCGCCAGCCAGTTCTCTATCCACGTTAATACTTTGCCCCCAATCCCATGAGCCTTAATTTTGCATGATAATCTTTTGTGTGGAACCTTATCGAAGGCTTTCTGGAAGTCAAGGTACACCACATCCACTGGCTCTCCCCCATCTATTTTACCAGTTACTTCCTCAAAAAATTCCAGCAGATTAGTCAAACACGATTTACCCTTTGTAAATCCATGTTGACTCTGTCCGATCCTTTCCCCATTTGTCAAGTGCTCCGCTATTTTATCCTTAATAATGGACTCTAGCATTTTGCCCACAACCGATGTAAGGCTTACTGGTCTATAATTCCCTGCTTTCTCTCTACCCCCCTTTTTAAATATTGGGGTAACATTAGCTACCCTCCAATCCACGGGTACTGTTCCCGAGTCAATGGAGTTCCGGAAGATGATCCTTAGAGCATCTGCTATCTCCAGGGCCACCTCCTTAAGTACCCTAGGATGTAGTTTATCAGGCCCCGGGGATTTGTCGGCCTTCAGTCCCCTCAACTTACCCAACACCATATCCCTAGAGATACTGATTTCTGTCAGCTCCTCCCTCTCATTAGTCGCTATGTTTGTCGATATTCCTGGGAGGTTATTTGTGTCCTCCTTTGTGAATACAGAACCAAAGTATGAGTTTAATTGGTCTGCCATTTCCTTATTCTCCATTATATATTCTCCCGAATCGGACTGCAAGGGACCGACTTGGGATTTTACCAGTCTTTTCCTCCTGATATACCGATAAAAGCTTTTGCAGTCTGTCTTTATGTTTGCTGCAAGTTTACTTTCGTATTCTATTTTCCCCTTCCTGATTAATCCCTTTGTCCTCTTTTGCTGTATCCTGTACTGCCCCCAATCTTCCGGTCTGGTGCTTTTTTTTGCCAGTTGATATGCCCTTTTTTTAAATTTTATGCTGTCCCTAATTTCCCTCGTTATCCACGGTTGAGTCACCTTTTTAGGTTTATTTTTATGCCAAACCGGTATAAACATGTTCTGGAATTCTTCCATTCTATCTTTGAATGCTTGCCATTGTCTATCCACTGTCAATCCCCCCAGAAACACCACCCAATCAATCTTACCCAATTCCCGTCTCATACCCTCGTAATTCCCTTTATTTAAGTTCTGGACCTTAGTCTCTGATTCAATTTCCTCACTCTCCATCTCGACTGAGAGCTCGATCATATTATGATCGCTCTGACCCAAGGGGCCTCGTACAAGAAGATTGCTGATAAGTCCCTTCTCATTGCACAATACCCAGTCTAAAATGGCCTGATCTCGAGTCGGCTCCTCGACATATTGGTCCAGATAACCGTCCCGAAAACATTCCAGGAATTCCTCCTCCTCAGAATTTTTACTAATTTGGGTAGTCCAATCAATATGTAAATTAAAGTCACCCATGATGACAGCTGTGCTCTTATCGCACGCTTCTCTAATTTCCCTTTTTATGCCTTCCCTCACCTCCATATTACTATTTGGAGGCCTATATATCACACCCACTAACGTTTTCCTCCCCTTGCTATTTCTCATTTCTACCCATACAGATTCCGTTTCATCCGAGTTAATATCCTTCCTTTCCATTGCATTAATCCCCTCCTTTACCAGCAATGCTACCCCACCTCCCCTACCTTTTTGCCGATCCTTCCTAAATATTGTATATCCCTGGATGTTAAGTTCCCAGCCTTGCCCACCCTGCAGCCACGTTTCTGTAATCCCAATCAAATCATACTTGTTTACCTCTATTTCCACAACTAATTCATCCACCTTGTTCCTAATGCTTCTAGCATTAAGATACAAAGCCTTCAGGCTTGCTTTTTTCACACTCTCATTATGAATTAGTTTGGCCCTTTGTGTTTCTCTCCTTTGCTTATTGCTTCTCACCTTTCTACCATCTATTTCTGACTTCATATGACTTCCCTCTTTTCCACTACCTAGGTTCTACAGAGATAGGGAGGGTTGTCGGGCTGGAGGAGGTTACAGAGATAGGGAAGGTTGTAGGGGCTGGAGGAGGTTACAGAGATAGGGAGGGTTGTAGGGGGCAGGAGGAGGTTACAGAGATAGGGAGGGTTGTAGGGGCTGGAGGAGGTTACAGAGATAGGGAGGGTTGTAGGGGCTGGAGGAGGTTACAGAGATAGGGAGGGTTGTAGGGGCTGGAGGAGGTTACAGAGATAGGGAGGGTTGTAGGGGCTGGAGGAGGTTACAGAGATAGGGAGAGTTGTAGGGGCTGGTGGAGGTTACAGAGATAGGGAGGGTTGTAGGGGCTGGAGGAGGTTACAGAGATAGGGAGGGTTGTCGGGCTGGAGGAGGTTACAGAGATAGGGAGGGTTGTAGGGGCTGGAGGAGGTTACAGAGATAGGGAGGGTTGTAGGGGGCTGGAGGAGGTTACAGAGATAGGGAGGGTTTTAGCGGCTGGAGGAGGTTACAGAGATAGGGAGGGGTGTAGGGGCTGGAGGAGGTTACAGAGATAGGGAGGGTTGTAGGGACTGGAGGAGGTTACAGAAATAGGGAGGATTGTAGGGGCTGGAGGAGGTTACAGAGATAGGGAGGGTTGTTGGGCTGGAGGAGGTTACAGAGATAGGGAGGGTTGTAGGGGCTGGAGGAGGTTACAGAGATAGGGAGGGTTGTAGGGGCTGGAGGAGGTTACAGAGATAGGGAGGGTTGTAGTGGCTGGAGGAGGTTACAGAGATAGGGAGAATTGTAGGGGCTGGAGGAGGTTACAGAGATAGGGAGGGTTGTAGGGGGCTGGAGGAGGTTACAGAGATAGGGAGGGTTGTAGGGGGCTGGAGGAGGTTACAGAGATAGGGAGGGTTGTAGGGGTTGGAGGAGGTCACAGAGACAGGGAGGGTTGTAGGGACTGGAGGAGGTTACAGAGAGAGGGAGGGTTGTAGGGCTGTAGGAGATTACAGAGATAGGGAGGGTTGTAGGGGCTGGAGCAGGTTACAGAGATAGGGAGGGTTGTAGGGGCTGGAGGAGGTTACAGAGATAAGGAGGGTTGTAGGGGCTGCAGGAGGTTACAGAGACAGGGAGGGGTGTAGGGGCTGGAGGAGGTTACAGAGATAAGGAGGGTTGTAGGGGCTGCAGGAGGTTACAGAGACAGGGAGGGGTGTAGGGGCTGGAGGAGGTTACAGAGATAGGGAGGGTTGTATGGGCTGGAGGAGGTTACAGAGATAAGGAGGGTTGTAGGGGCTGCAGGAGGTTACAGAGACAGGGAGGGGTGTAGGGGCTGGAGGAGGTTACAGAGATAGTGAGGGTTGTAGGGGCTGGAGGAGGTTACAGAGATAAGGAGGGTTGTAGGGGCTGCAGGAGGTTACAGAGACAGGGAGGGGTGTAGGGGCTGGAGGAGGTTACAGAGATAAGGAGGGGGGTGAGGAGGCCACAGAGGGATTTGAAGACGAGGATTAGAATTGTAAAATCGAGATGTTGCCGGACCGGGAGCCAGTGTAGCGAGCACGGGGTGGACGGGTGTGAACGGGACTTGGTGCAAGTTAGGACACGGGGCCAACAAAGTTTTGCATGAGCTCAAGTTTACGGAGGGTGGAAAGTGGGAGGCCGGCCAGGAGTGCGTTGGAATAGTCGAGTCTGGAGGCAACAAAGGCATGGGTGAGGGTTTCAGCAGCGGATGAGCTGAGGCAAGGGCGGAGATGGGCGATGTTCCGGAGGTGGAAATAGGCGGTCTTAGTGAGGTAGATGATAATGGGGTCAGAAACTCAGCTTGTGGTTGAATAGGGCTCGCTGATTCTCGCTCTCACACACGCACACACACTCACTGACTTTCACACTTGTTCTGTCACTCATACCGGCTCGCACACATTCACACTCACTCATGTACTGACGCTGACACAAACAGACTCATTTTACACACTCGCTCGCACGCAAACACTCACTCTCTCGCACTCACTCTCACAGATGCACGCGTTCTCTTGCACACACAAATACACTCTCTACCTTCACTCTGACACACGCTCACTCTCTCACATTCACACTCACACGCTAACGCTCTCGCGCGCAAAAGACTCACCCACACACTCACGCTCTGACACACCCGCGCTCCGACACGCTCGCACCCCCTCCGTTCCCCGCCCGCCCCCGCGGATTGAAAACATACCTTCCAAGATGTAGACTCTGAATCCGTTCATCTCTTTGATGTACTGGTAGTTCATGACTGCCATGCCGATGCTGCGAGGCACCGAGGGTGGGGTGTGGGGTTGCGCTGGTTAGCGGGGAGAGACGGATTGGGGAAAGACGGGTGTGTTCACACCCTCTGAGGCCGGTCCTGAGAAAGCAGTCTCGGCCGCCCGAGGCCACTCAAGCCAGACCCGCTCCCGTCCCGGCAGTCTGCGGACAGGCACCGGACGCACATCGGGATGGAAAGCGTCCCTCCGCCCTCCTCCTCCACCTCGATACAGACCGAAGCGCTCTCCCCTCCAGCTAAAGTCGCTCCTTAAACTCTACGTTGCCGCTGTCGGAGGAGCCAACTCCACCGCCACCCGCCTCGGAGCCGAGCCCAGGCTGAGTCGCAGGCTGCGGGCGCGACCGGTCTGCGCTGCTGCTCCCGTGGAGAGGCTGCCCCTCCTGAGCCAAGGCGTGCAGTTTGAAGCAGGCGAGGCGAGAGCCAGAAATGATCTCCTCCGGCACTCCGCAGGCTCCACCTCCACCCCTGTCAGTGCACGTTAACCCCGCCGCTGCTGAATCCCTTCAACCAACCTGCGCCGCAGGTTAAAGAAAGAAAGATTCGCATTTCCACAGCTACCTCAGGATGTCCTACAGCGCTTCACAGCCAGTGAAGGACTTTTTTTGAAGTGTGGTTACTGTTGTAATGTAGGAAACGCGGCAGCCAATTTGTGCACAGCAAGCTCCCACAAACAGCAATGTGATAATGAGCAGATCATCTGTTTTTTAGTGATGTTGGTTGAGGGATAAATATGGGCCCCAGGACACCGGGGAGAACTCCCCCCTGCTCTTCTTCCAATAGTGGCCGTGGGATCTTTAGCTCACCTGAGAGGGCAGACAGCGCGGCGTTCCCTCAGTACCGCCCCTCCGACAGTGCGGCGCTCCCTCAGTACTGCCCCTCCGACAGTGCGGCGCTCCCTCAGTACTGCCAATCCGACAGTGCGGCGCTCCCTCAGTACCGCCCCTCCGACAGTGCGGAGCTCCCTCAGTACCGCCCCTCCGACAATGCGACGCTCCCTCAGTACTGCCCCTCCGACAGTGCGGCGCTCCCTCAGTACTGCCCCTCCGACAGTGCGGCGCTCCCTCAGTACTGCCCCTCCGACAGTGCGACGCTCCCTCGGTACCGCCCCTCCGACAGTGCGGCGCTCCCTCAGTACCGCCCCTCCGACAGTGCGGCGCTCCCTCAGTACCGCCCCTCCGACAGTGCGGCGCTCCCTCAGTACCGCCCCTCCTACAGTGCGGCGCTCCCTCAGTACTGCCCCTCCGACAGTGCGGCGCTCCCTCAGTACCGCCCCTCCGACAGTGCGGCGCTCCCTCAGTACCGCCTCTCCGACAGTGCGGCGCTCCCTCAGTACCGCCCCTCCGACAGTGCGGCGCTCCCTCAGTACCGCCCCTCCGACAGTGCGGCGCTCCCTCAGTACTGCAGAGGAATGTCAGCCTAGATTATTGTGCTCAAGTTTCGTTACATAGAATTACTGTACATCAAAAATACAAAAGAAAGACTCCCATTTCTCCGGGGCCTTTCCCCACCTCAGGACGTCCCGAAGCTCTTCACAGCCAATGAAGGACTTTATTTGAAGTGTGGTCACTGTTGTAAAGCAGGAAACGTGGCAGCCAATTTGCGCACAGCAAGCTCCCACAAACAGCAATGTGATAATGACCAGATCACATGTTTTAGTGATGTTGGTTGAGGGATAAATATTGGCCCCAGGACACTGTGACGATATTTGAAGTTTACAGCCCAGAAACAGGCCATTCGGCCCCTCTGCTCAGTGCCGGTGTTCCTGCTCCACACCAGCCTCCTCCCGCCCCCTCTTCATCTCACCCCGTCACCATATCCTTCTATTCCTTTCTCCCTCGTGTGTTTATCTAGCTTCCCCTTAAATACATCGACGCTATTCACCTCGACCACTCCCTGTGGTAGCGAGTTCCACATTCTCACCACCTCCTTGAGGGCGGGGGGGAGGGGGCGGTGGGGGGGGGGGGGGTGCCAATATTTATCTGTCAGCCCACAGCACTAAGAAAAAAACAGTGGATCGGGGCCATTTATCACGCCGCTGTTTGTGGGATCTTGCTGTGCGTGCACCGCACTTGAGAAACAACAGTCCTTTGCTGGCTGCGGAAGTTCGGAGATTCTTTTACATCAAGACTGGGACTAAGGGGAGAACACTCTTTCAGAGAGAGGGCACGAGGGGTGGGGGCGGGGGTGGGTGTCGAGGGGCCGAGCCGTCGCCTCCTGAGCCGTACAGTGCCGGGGATCCTGGCAGGGCGGAGGGGAGGAGAGCTGCGGGCACTTTGCGGAGGAGCTGCTGAGCTGACACGCGCCCAGCGTCTCCCCCCGCCGCCCCCCCTTCCAGGTGTATCCGTTCCCTCATCTCCAGCTGTGTCAAGCCTTGATATCAAACAGGCCGCAGCTTGACAAGGCGGGGGCGGAGCAAGGGGGCGGGGGGGCCAGGGGCGGCTCGCGTTACACTCGGCCTTTGTGTCAGCCACACTCTGCCCGTCACGGCCTGCCCTGACACGCTGGCCCTGCCTCTCACCTGCCTGCCCGCCCCGCGCTTTCATGTGCGGCGCTTTGCCTTTCTTCCACCCGATTCTACCTGAGACAGTCGGGCCCCCTGGGTGGGGCTGGGGGGAGTCCCGGCAGGTGGGGTCTGCACATCCTGCAGACAAAGATTCCCAGCTCACACCACCTGCTCCCTCCTTCACTCTCTCTCTCTCTCTCTGTCTCTCTCTCTCTCTCTGTCTCTCTCTGTCCCTCTCTCTGTCTCTTTCTGTCTCTCTCTCTGTCTTTGTCTCTCTCTCTGTCCCTCTCTCTCTGTCCCTCTCTGTCTCTCTCTCTGTCTGTCTCTCTCTCACTTTCTGTGTCTCTGTCTCTCTGTTTCTCTCTCTGTCTCTGTCTCTGTCTCTATCTGTCTCTCTCTCTGTCCCACTCTCTCTCTCTCTCTGTCTCTCTCAATTCAATTCAATTCAATTCAAATCGCTTTATTGGCATGATAAGGTACATCTTATGTTGCCAAAGCATCAAAATACATTTATGGTTGAACACATAAACGCAGTTCTATTCATACATTGTATAAACAGGTATATCCCTGAGTGTATAAATATACATTCGCATTTTTTATATATACTCTTTTCTTAGTTTAATGGTTGTCCCTCTGTTCATGGCAAGCTGTAACATAGTTGTAACAGAGCTGTAACACTCACTCTCTCTCTGTCTGTCTGTCTGTCTCTCTCACACTCTCTCTCTCTGTTTCTCTCTCACTCTCCGCGTCTCTCTCGCTCTGTCTCGCGCTGTCTCTGTCTCTCTGTCTGTCTCTGTCTCTCTCAGCCTCTCCCTCTGTCTCTCTGTTGGTCTGCCTCTATCTTTCTGTGTGTTAGTGTATAAAAGGAGTCCCTGATGGGGAGACTCCCTCTATAAAAGGGGTCCCTGATGGGGAGACTCCCTCTATAAAAGGGGTCCCTGATGGAGAGACTCCCTCTATAAAAGGGGTCTGATGGGGAGACTCCCTCTATAAAAGGGGTCTGATGGGGAGACTCCCTCTATAAAAGGGGTCCCTGATGGGGAGACTCTCTCTATAAAAGGGGTCCCTGATGGGGAGACTCCCTCTATAAAAGGGGTCCCTGATGGGGAGACTCCCTCTATAAAAGGGGTCCCTGATGGGGAGACTCCCTCTATAAAAGGGGTCCCTGATGGGGAGACTCTCTCTATAAAAGGGGTCCCTGATGGGGAGACTCCCTCTATAAAAGGGGTCCCTGATGGGGAGACTCCCTCTATAAAAGGGGTCCCTGATGGGGAGACTCCCTCTATAAAAGGGTCCCTGATGGGGAGACTCCCTCTATAAAAGGGGTCCCTGATGGAGAGACTCCCTCTATAAAAGGGGTCTGATGGGGAGACTCTCTCTATAAAAGGGGTCTCTGATGGGGAGACTCCCTCTATAAAAGGGGTCCCTGATGGGGAGACTCCCTCTATAAAAGGGGTCCTTGATGGGGAGACTCCCTCTATAAAAGGGGTCCCTGATGGGGAGACTCCCTCTATAAAAGGGGTCTGATGGGGAGACTCCCTCTATAAAAGGGGTCTGATGGAGAGACTCCCTCTATAAAAGGGGTCCCTGATGGGGAGACTCCCTCTACAAAAGGGGTCTCTGATGGAGAGACTCCCTCTATAAAAGGGGTCCCTGATGGGGAGACTCCCTCTATAAAAGGGGTCCCTGATGGGGAGACTCCCTCTATAAAAGGGGTCCCTGATGGAGAGACTCCCTCTATAAAAGGGGTCCCTGATGGGGAGACTCCCTCTATAAAAGGGGTCCCTGATGGGGAGACTCCCTCTATAAAAGGGGTCCCTGATGGGGAGACTCCCTCTATAAAAGGGGTCCCTGATGGGGAGACTCCCTCTATAAAAGGGGTCCGATGGGGAGACTCCCTCTATAAAAGGGGTCCCTGATGGGGAGACTCCCTCTATAAAAGGGGTCCCTGATGGGGAGACTCCCTCTATAAAAGGGGTCCCTGATGGGGAGAGTCCCTCTATAAAAGGGGTCCCCGATGGGGAGACTCCCTCTATAAAAGGTGTGTGTTTTTGGAGCGTCCTTTCTGTGCTGACACTTTGCATTCTCCACATTCCTGTGGAATCACAGCCTTGCCCTCCTTCGCTGGGCAGGCCGTGACAGGCTCTGGCAAGGTTTCGCCCTCCAGCTCGACAAGACGTCGGGGTTGGAACAAGAAGAATGGAAGGGCCCCGAGACAAAAGCAGAGGCGCGTGGCGCGAGCTTCTGATTGCGATCTCTTGACACTCAGCAGCTGCCCCGAGCTGTATCGCGTCTCCCTCTGATTAACCCTCCCGCCCGCTCACAGCACACACTCTGTTAACCCTGTCAGTGACTGCACAGGCCTGAGGCCTGTCGGGGGAGTCAGCAGGCCTCTTGCTGGAGGCTAGGGAGCCTGCGCGCCGACAGGATTCGCATCAAGGTTACGGAGGGAGGAGGTCTGAGGAAATTTAGGCCCAATTCTCTCCCGAGCGCCTCCAATATTAAGATTCTCGTTGTTGTTTGCATATACAGGAACAAGGATGTCTTGCTGCAGTTGTACAGGGCCTTGGTGAGGCCACACCTTGAGTATTGTGTGCAGTTTCGGTCGCCTTATCTGAGGAAGGATGTTCTTGCCATGGAAGGAGTGCAGCAAAGATTCACCAGACTGATACCTGGGATGGCAGGAATGACGTATGAGGAGAGATTGGGTCGATTGGGCTTATACTCGCTGGAGTTTAGAAGAATGAGAGGGGATCTCATTGAAACTTATAAAATTCTAACAGGACTAGACAGACTAGATGCAGCAAGGATGTTTCCGATGGCGGGGGAGTCCAGAACCAGGGGTCACAGTCTAAGGATAAGGGGTAAGCCATTTAGGACTGAGATGAGGAGGAATTTCTTCACCCAGAGAGTGGTGAACCTGTGGAATTCTCTACCACAGAAGGCAGTAGAGGCCAAGTCATTAAATATATTCAAGAAAGAGTTGGATATATTTCTTACGGCTAAAGGGATCAAGGGATATGGGGAGAAGGCAGGGACAGGGTACTGAATTTGGATGATCAGCCATGATCTCATTGAATGGCGGAGCAGGCTCGAGGGGCCGAATGGCCTACTCCTGCTCCTATCTTCTATGTTTCTATGTTAAATCCCTCCATGGCCTCCTCCCCCCTCCCTATCTCTGTAACCTCCTCCAGCCCCTACAACCCTCCCTATCTCTGTAACCTCCTCCAGCCCCTACAACCCTCCCTATCTCTGTAACCTCCTCCAGCCCCTACAACCCTCCCTATCTCTGTAACCTCCTCCAGCCCCTACAACCCTCCCTATCTCTGTAACCTCGACCATCCCCGACAACCCTCCCTATCTCTGTAACCTCCTCCAGCCCCTACAACCCTCCCTATCTCTGTAACCTCCTCCAGCTCCTACACCCCTCCCTATCTCTGTAACCTCGTCCAGCCCCGACAACCCTCCCTATCTCTGTAACCTCCTCCAGCTCCTACACCCCTCCCTATCTCTGTAACCTCGTCCAGCCCCTACAACCCTCCCTATCTCTGTAACCTCCTCCAGCCCCTACAACCCTCCCTATCTCTGTAACCTCGACCATCCCCTACAACCCTCCCTATCTCTGTAACCTCCTCCAGCTCCTACACCCCTCCCTATCTCTGTAACCTCGTCCAGCCCCTACAACCCTCCCTATCTCTGTAACCTCCTCCAGCTCCTACAACACTCCCTATCTCTGTAACCTCCTCCAGCCCCTACAACCCTCCCTATCTCTGTAACCTCGACCATCCCCGACAACCCTCCCTATCTCTGTAACCTCCTCCAGCTCCTACACCCCTCCCTATCTCTGTAACCTCGTCCAGCCCCTACAACCCTCCCTATCTCTGTAACCTCCTCCAGCTCCTACAACCCTCCCTATCTCTGTAACCTCCTCCAGCCCCTACAACCCTCCCTATCTCTGTAACCTCCTCCAGCCCCTACAACCCTCCCTATCTCTGTAACCTCGACCATCCCCGACAACCCTCCCTATCTCTGTAACCTCCTCCAGCTCCTACACCCCTCCCTATCTCTGTAACCTCGTCCAGCCCCTACAACCCTCCCTATCTCTGTAACCTCCTCCAGCTCCTACAACCCTCCCTATCTCTGTAACCTCCTCCAGCCCCTACAACCCTCCCTATCTCTGTAACCTCGTCCAGCCCCTACAACCCTCCCTACCTCTGTAACCTCCTCCAGCCCCTACACCCCTCCCTATCTCTGTAACCTCCTCCAGCCCCTACAACCCTCCCTATCTCTGTAACCTCCTCCAGCCCCTACACCCCTCCCTATCTCTGTAACCTCCTCCAGCCCCTACAACCCTCCCTATCTCTGTAACCTCCTCCAGCCCCCAACAACCCTCCCTATCTCTGTAACCTCCTCCAGCCCCTACACCCCTCCCTATCTCTGTAACCTCCTCCAGCCTCTACAACCCTCCCTATCTCTCTAACCTCCTCCAGCCCCCTACAACCCTCCCTATCCCTGTAACCTCCTCCAGCCCCTACAACCCTCCCTATCCCTGTAACCTCCTCCAGCCCCTACAACCCTCCCTATCTCTGTAACCTCCTCCAGCCCCTACACCCCTCCCTATCTCTGTAACCTCCTCCAGCCTCTACAACCCTCCCTATCTCTGTCACCTCCTCCAGCCCCTACACCCCTCCCTATCTCTGTAACCTCCTCCAGCCTCTACAACCCTCCCTATCTCTCTAACCTCCTCCAGCCCCCTACAACCCTCCCTATCCCTGTAACCTCCTCCAGCCCCTACAACCCTCCCTATCTCTGGAAACCTCCTCCAGCCCCAGAACCCTCCACGATCTCTGCGCTCCTCCAATTCTGGCCTCTTATGCATCCCCCCGATTTCCATCGCTCCGCCATTGGCGACCGCGCCAGGGCCCCCAAGCTCTGGAATTCCCTCCCTAAACCTCTCCGCCTCTCTCTCTCCTCCTTTAAGACGCTCCTTAAAACCGACCTCTGTGACCCAGCTTTTGGGCACCTGTCCTAATATCTCCTTATGTGGCTAGGGTCAAATTGTGTCTGATTTACGTTCCTGTGAAGCACCTTGGGACGTTTTACTGTGTTAATATAAATGTAAGTCGCAAAGGGGCAGAAAGAGGAGAACGGGAGAGAGAGGAGAGACGGAGAGAGAAAGACAGAGAATGAGAGATCGAAGGAGGCGGAGCGACGTGCGAAAATGAGAGAGGAGACAGAGGGAGGGAGAGAGAGTGAGGAGAAAAGAGGGAAAGAACACAGTGTGAGAGAGAGAGAGACAGAAGGAGAAAGAGGGAGGAATATCGGGAGCGACAGACAGTCAACGGCATTACCATCGCCGAATTCCCCCACCATCACCATCCTGGGAGTCCCATTGACCAGAAACTTAACTGGACCAGCCACATAAATACTGTGGTAACAAGAGCAGGTCAGAGGCTGGGTATTCTGTGGCGAGTGTCTCACCTCCTGACTCCCCAAAGCCTTTCCACCATCTACAAGGCACAAGTCAGGAGTGTGATGGAATACTCTCCACTTGCCTGGATGAGTTGCAGCTCCAACAACACTCAAGAAGCTCGACACCATCCAGGTCAAAGCAGCCCGCTTGATCGGCACCCCATCCACCACCTTAAACATTCACTCCCTCCACCACCGGCGCACCGTGGCTGCAGTGTGTACCATCTACAAGATGCACTGCAGCAATTCGCCAAGGCTTCTTCGGCAGCACCTCCCAAACCCGCGACCTCTTCCACCTAGAAGGACAAGGGCAGCAGGCACACGGGAACACCACCACCTCCAAGTTCCCCTCCAAGTCACACACCTTCCTGACTTGGAAATATATCGTCGTTGGGTCAAATTCCTGGAACTCCCTCCCTAACAGCACTGTGGGAGCACCTTCACCACACGGACTGCAGCGGTTCAAGAAGGCGGCTCACCACCACCTTCTCAAGGGGCGATTAGGGAATGGGCAATAAATGCTGGCCTTGACAGCAACACCCACATCCCCGGAACGAATGTTTAAAAAAAGACAGCGTGAAGGACAGGCTAAAGGAGAGAGAGCGAGAAAGAAAATGGGAGAGAGAGAGACAGAAAGAGAGAAGGGAAGGTGAATGAGGAGGGAGAGACACAGTGGGGTGGATTTTTGTAGGTGCTCCCTGGACAGAGGGCAGCGAGTGAAACCCAGCCTGCGCCCGGGAGACAACCGGCCTGAACTTCTTCCCCGGGCTCAGAGCAACCGGTGCCCAATGCCCGGGAGTCCTCGCAGCCCTGAAAGAGGGAAAGAGGGAGAGAACGAAAGAGACAGAGAGATAGAGAGGCTGCTGTGCCTCCCTGGGGTACAAGCCCCTCGTACAGCCGCGTCGCTGAAACCCAGCGTGCAAAGACCTCGGGGATGTGGGTGGGGTTTCCCACATCGACACCTCCCCCCTGCCCCACCCACCGCCCCCGCTCCCCGTCAAAGCATCGTGGTCAGCCCGAATCGAGCCCCCCCAGGCCCCACACTCCAGAGACTCGAGCCCCATAATCCAGGCCCGACACTCCCCCCCTGTACAGAGGCCTACCTCATAGGAGGCCGAGGCTCCTCTCCTCAGCACTGCAGTCTGGCCCCTCTTTCAGGTGAGATGTTAAACCGAGGTCCACCAGCACCGGGATTTGACAATTCTCCATCCGCGCCTTCAAATCTCTCCGCGGCCCTCCTCGCCTCCCCCTCCCTATCTCTGTAACGTCCTCTAGCCCAACAGCTCGAGGCCCAGGCGCGGTCGCCAGTGGCGGAGCGATGGAAATCGGGGCGATGCGCGAGAGGAATTGGAGGAGCGCAGAGATCTGGGAGGGTTGTAGGGGCTGGAGGAGGTTACAGAGATAGGGAGGGTTGTAGGGGCTGGAGGAGGTAACAGAGATAGGGAGGGTTGTAGGGGGCTGGAGGAGGTTACAGAGATAGGGAGGGTTGTAGGGGCTGGAGGAGGTGACAGAGATAGGGAGGGTTGTAGGGGGCTGGAGGAGGTGACAGAGATAGGGAGGGTTGTAGGGGCTGGAGGAGGTTACAGAGATAGGGAGGGTTGTAGGAGCGGGAAGAGGTTACAGAGATAGTGAGGGTTGTAGGGGCTGGAGGAGGTTACAGAGATAGGGTTGTAGGGGCTGGAGGAGGTTACAGAGATAGGGAGGGTTGTAGGGGCTGGAGGAGGTGACAGAGATAGGGAGGGTTGTAGGGGCTGGAGGAGGTTACAGAGATAGGGAGGGTTGTAGGAGCGGGAAGAGGTTACAGAGATAGGGAGGGTTGTAGGGGCTGGAGGAGGTTACAGAGATAGGGTTGTAGGGGCTGGAGGAGGTTACAGAGATAGGGAGGGTTGTAGGGGGCTGGAGGAGGTTACAGAGATAGGGTTGTAGGGGCTGGAGGAGGTTACAGAGATAGGGAGGGTTGTAGGAGCTGGAGGAGGTTACAGAGATAGGGAGGGTTGTAGGGGCTGGAGGAGGTTACAGAGATAGGGTTGTAGGGGCTGGAGGAGGTTACAGAGATAGGGAGGGTTATAGGGGGCTGGAGGAGGTTGCAGAGATAGGGAGGGTTGTAGGGGCTGGAGGAGGTTACAGAGATAGGGAGGGTTGTAGGGGCTGGAGGAGGTTACAGAGATAGGGAGGGTTGTAGGGGCTGGAGGAGGTTACAGAGATAGGGAGGGTTGTAGGGGCTGGAGGAGGTTACAGAGATAGGGAGGGTTGTAGGGGCTGGAGGAGGTTACAGAGATAGGGAGGGTTGTAGGGTCTGGAGGAGGTTACAGAGATAGGGTGGGTTGTAGGGGCTGGAGGAGGTTACAGAGATAGGGAGGGTTGTAGGGGCTGGAGGAGGTTACAGAGATAGGGAGGGTTGTAGGGGCTGGAGGAGGTTACACAGATAGGGAGGGGTGTAGGGGCTGGAGGAGGTTACAGAGATAGGGAGGGTTGTAGGGGCTGGAGGAGGTTACAGAGATTGGGAGGGTTGTAGGGGCTGGAGGAGGTTACAGAGATAGGGAGGGCTGTAGGGGCTGGAGGAGGTTACAGAGATAGGGAGGGTTGAAGGGGCTGGAGGAGGTTACAGAGATAGGGAGGGGTGTAGGGGCTGGAGGAGGTTACAGAGATAGGGAGGGTTGTAGGGGCTGGAGGAGGTTACAGAGATTGGGAGGGTTGTAGGGGCTGGAGGAGGTTACAGAGATAGGGAGGGCTGTAGGGGCTGGAGGAGGTTACAGAGATAGGGAGGGTTGTAGGGGCTGGAGGAGGTTACAGAGATAGGGAGGGTTGTAGGGGCTGGAGGAGCTTACAGCGATAGGGAGGGTTGCAGGGGCTGGAGGAGGTTACAGAGATAGGGAGGGTTGTAGGGGCTGGAGGAGGTTACAGAGATAGGGATGGTTGTAGGGGCTGGAGGAGGTTACAGAGATAGGGAGGGTTGTAGTGGCTGGAGGAGGTTACAGAGATAGAGGGGGTTGTAGGGGCTGGAGGAGGTTACAGCGATAGGGAGGGTTGTAGGGGCTGGAGGAGGTTACAGAGATAGGGAGGGTTGTAGAGGCTGGAGGAGGTTACAGAGATAGGGAGGGTTGTAGGGGCTGGAGGAGGTTACAGAGATAGGGAGGGTTGTAGGGGCTGGAGGAGATTACAGAGTTAGAGAGGGTTGTAGGGGCTGGAGGAGGTTACAGAGATAGGGAGGGTTGTAGGGGGCTGGAGGAGGTTACAGAGATAGGGAGGGTTGTCGGGGTTGGAGGAGGTTACAGAGGTAGGGAGGGTTGTAGGCGCTGGAGGAGGTTACAGAGATAGGGAGGGTTGTAGGGGCTGGAGGAGGTTACAGAGATAGGGAGGGTTGTAGGGGCTGGAGGAGGTTACAGAGATAGGGAGTGTTGTAGGGGCTGGAGGAGGTTACAGAGATAGGGAGGGTTGTAGGGGCTGGAGGAGGTTACAGAGATAGGGAGGGTTGTAGGGGCTGGAGGAGGTTACAGAGATAGGGAGGGGTGTTGGGGCTGGAGGAGTTTACAGAGATAGGGAGGGTTGTAGGGGCTGGAGGAGGTTACAGAGATAGGGAGGGTTGTCGGGGCTGGAGGAGGTGACAGAGTTGGGAGGGTTGTAGGGTCTGGAGGAGGTTACAGAGATAGGGAGGGGTGTCGTGGCTGGAGGAGGTTACAGAGATAGGGAGGGTTGTAGGGGCTGGAGGAGGTTACAGAGATTGGGAGGGTTGTAGGGGCTGGAGGAGGTTACAGAGATAGGGAGGGTTGTAGGGGCTGGAGGAGGTTACAGTGATAGGGAGGGTTGTAGAGGATGGAGGAGGTTACAGAGATAGGGAGGGTTGTAGGGGCTGGTGGAGGTTACAGAGATAGGGAGGGTTGTCGGGGCTGGAGGAGGTTACAGGGATAGGGAGGGTTGTAGGGGCTGGAGGAGGTTACAGAGATAGGGAGGGTTGTAGGGGCTGGAGGAGGTTACAGAGATCGGGAGGGTTGTAGAGGCTGGAGGAGGTTACAGAGATAGGTGTGTTGGGGCTGGAGGAGGTTACAGAGATAGGGAGGGTTGTAGGGGCTGGAGGAGGTTACAGAGATAGGGAGGGTTGTAGGGGCTGGAGGAGGTTACAGAGATAGGGAGGGTTGCAGGGGCTGGAGGAGGTTACAGAGATAGGGAGGGTTGCAGGGGCTGGAGGAGGTTACAGAGATAGGGAGGGTTGTAGGGGCTGGAGGAGGTTACAGAGATAGAAGGGGTTGCAGGGGCTGGAGGAGGTTACAGCGATAGGGAGGGTTGTAGGGGCTGGAGGAGGTTACAGAGATAGGGATGGTTGTAGGGGCTGGAGGAGGTTACAGAGATAGGGAGGGTTGTATGGGCTGGAGGAGGTTACAGAGATAGGGAGGGTTGTAGGGGCTGGAGGAGATTACAGAATTACGGAGGGTTGTAGGGGCTGGAGGAGGTTACAGAGATAGGGAGGGTTGTAGGGGGCTGGAGGAGGTTACAGAGATAGGGAGGGTTGTAGGGGCTGGAGGAGGTTACAGAGATAGGGAGGGTTGTAGGGGCTGGAGGAGGTTACAGAGATAGGGAGGGTTGTAGGGGCTGGAGGAGGTTACAGAGATAGGGCGGGTTGTAGGGGCTGGAGGAGGTTACAGAGATAGGGAGGGTTGTAGGGGCTGGAGGAGGTTACAGAGATAGGGAGGATTGTAGGAGCTGGAGGAGGTTACAGAGATAGGGAGGGTTGTCGGGGCTGGAGGAGGTTACAGAGATAGGGAGGGGAGTAGGGGCTGGAGGAGGTTACAGAAATAGGGAGGGTTGTAGGGGCTGGAGGAGGTTACAGAGATTGGGAGGGTTGTAGGGGCTGGAGGAGGTTACAGAGACAGGGAGGGTTGTAGGGGCTGGAGGAGGTTACAGAGATAGGGAGGGTTGTAGAGGCTGGAGGAGGTTACAGAGATAGGGAGGGTTGTAGGGGCTGGAGGAGGTTACAGAGATAGAGGGGGTTGTAGGGGCTGGAGGAGGTTACAGCGATAGGGAGGGTTGTAGTGGCTGGAGGAGGTTACAGAGATAGGGAGGGTTGTAGGGGCTGGAGGAGGTTACAGAGATAGGGAGGGTTGTAGGGGCTGGAGGAGGTGACAGAGATAGGGAGGGTTGTAGGGGGCTGGAGGAGGTTACAGAGATAGGGAGGGTTGTAGGGGCTGGAGGAGGTTACAGAGATAGAGCGGGTTGTAGGGGCTGGAGGAGGTTACAGAGATAGGGAGGGTTGCAGGGGCTGGAGGAGGTTACAGAGATAGGGAGGGTTGTAGTGGCTGGAGGAGGTTACAGAGATAGGGAAGGTTGTAGGGGCTGGAGGAGGTTACAGAGATAGGGAGGGTTGTAGAGGCTGGAGGAGGTTACAGAGATAGGGGTGTAGGGGCTGGAGGAGGTTACAGAGATAGGGAGGGTTGTCGGGGCTGGAGGAGGTTACAGAGATAGGGAGGGTTGTAGGGGCTGGAGGAGGTTACAGAGATAGGGAGGGTTGTAGGGGCTGGAGGAGGTTACAGAGATAGGGAGGGTTGTAGGGGCTGGAGGAGGTTACAGAGATAGGGAGGGTTGTAGGGGCTGGAGGAGGTTACAGAGATAGGGAGGGTTGTAGGGGCTGGAGGAGGTTACAGAGATAGGGAGGGTTGTAGGGGCTGGAGGAGGTTACAGAGATAGGGAGGGTTGTAGGGGCTGGAGGAGGTTACAGAGATAGGGAGGGTTGTAGGGGCTGGAGGAGGTTACAGAGATAGGGAGGGTTGTAGGGGCTGGAGGAGGTTACAGAGATAGGGAGGGTTGTAGGGGCTGGAGGAGTTTACAGAGATAGGGAGCGTTGTCGGGGCTGGAGGAGGTTACAGAGATCGAGGGGGTTGTAGGGGCTGGAGGAGGTTGCAGCGATAGGGAGGGTTGTCGGGGCTGGAGGAGGTTACAGAGATAGGGAGGGTTGTAGGGGCTGGAGGAGGTTACAGAGATAGGGAGGGTTGTAGGGGCTGGAGGAGGTTACAGAGATAGAGGGAGTTGTAGGAGCTGGAGGAGGTTACAGAGATAGGGAGGGTTGTAGGGGCTGGAGGAGATTACAGAATTACGGAGGGTTGTAGGGGCTGGAGGAGGTTACAGAGATAGGGAGGGTTGTAGGGGGCTGGAGGAGGTTACAGAGATAGGGAGGGTTGTAGGGGCTGGAGGAGGTTACAGAGATAGGGAGGGTTGTAGGGGCTGGAGGAGGTTACAGAGATAGGGCGGGTTGTAGGGGCTGGAGGAGGTTACAGAGATAGGGAGGGTTGTAGGGGCTGGAGGAGGTTACACAGAAAGGGAGGATTGTAGGAGCTGGAGGAGGTTACAGAGATAGGGAGGGTTGTAGGGGCTGGAGGAGGTTACAGAGATAGGGAGGGGAGTAGAGGCTGGAGGAGGTTACAGAAATAGGGAGGGTTGTAGGGGCTGGAGGAGGTTACAGAGATTGGGAGGGTTGTAGGGGCTGGAGGAGGTTACAGAGATAGGGAGGGTTGTAGGGGCTGGAGGAGGTTACAGAGATAGGGAGGGTTGTAGAGGCTGGAGGAGGTTACAGAGATAGGGAGGGTTGTAGGGGCTGGAGGAGGTTACAGAGATAGAGGGGGTTGTAGGGGCTGGAGGAGGTTACAGCGATAGGGAGGGTTGTAGGGGCTGGAGGAGGTTACAGAGATAGGGAGGGTTGTAGGGGCTGGAGGAGGTTACAGAGATAGGGAGGGTTGTAGGGGCTGGAGGAGGTTACAGAGATAGGGAGGGTTGTAGGGGGCTGGAGGAGGTTACAGAGATAGGGAGGGTTGTAGGGGCTGGAGTAGGTTACAGAGATAGAAAGGGTTGTAGGGGCTGGAGGAGGTTACAGAGATAGGGAGGGTTGTAGGGGCTGGAGGAGGTTACAGAGATAGGGAGGGTTGTAGTGGCTGGAGGAGGTTACAGAGATAGGGAAGGTTGTAGGGGCTGGAGGAGGTTACAGAGATAGGGAGGGTTGTAGAGGGTGGAGGAGGTTACAGAGATAGGGGTGTAGGGGCTGGAGGAGGTTACAGAGATAGGGAGGGTTGTAGGGGCTGGAGGAGGTTACAGAGATAGGGAGGGTTGTAGGGGCTGGAGGAGGTTACAGAGATAGGGAGGGTTGTAGGGGCTGGAGGAGGTTACAGAGATAGGGAGGGTTGTAGGGGCTGGAGGAGGTTACAGAGATAGGGAGGGTTGTAGGGGCTGGAGGAGGTTACAGAGATAGGGAGGGTTGTAGGGGCTGGAGGAGGTTACAGAGATAGGGAGGGTTGTAGGGGCTGGAGGAGGTTACAGAGATAGGGAGCGTTGTCGGGGCTGGAGGAGGTTACAGAGATCGAGGGGGTTGTAGGGGCTGGAGGAGGTTGCAGCGATAGGGAGGGTTGTAGGGGCTGGAGGAGGTTACAGAGATAGGGAGGGTTGTTGGGGCTGGAGGAGGTTACAGAGATAGGGAGGGTTGTAGGGGCTGGAGGAGGTTACAGAGATAGAGGGGGTTGTAGGAGCTGGAGGAGGTTACAGCGATAGGGAGGGTTGTAGGGGCTGGAAGAGGTTACAGAGATAGGGAGGGTTGTAGGGACTGGAGGAGGTTACAGAGATAGGGAGGTTTGTAGGGGCTGGAGGAGGTTACAGAGATAGGGAGGGTTGTAGGGGCTGAAGGAGGTTACAGAGTTAGGGAGGGGTGTAGTGGCTGGAGGAGGTTACAGAGATAGGGAGGGTTGTAGGGGCTGGAGGAGGTTACAGAGATTGGGAGGGTTGTCGGGGCTGGAGGAGGTTACAGAGATAGGGAGGGTTGTAGGGGCTGGAGGAGGTTACAGAGATAGGGAGGGTTGTAGGGGCTGGAGGAGGTTACAGAGATAGGGAGGGTTGTAGGGGCTGGTGGAGGTTACAGAGATAGGGAGGGTTGTAGGGGCTGGAGGAGGTTACAGAGATAGGGAGGGTTGTAGGGGCTGGAGGAGATTGCAGAGTTGTGGAGGGTTGTAGGGGCTGGAGGAGGTTACAGAGATAGGGAGGGTTGTAGGGGCTGGAGGAGGTTACAGAGATAGGGAGGGTTGTAGGGGCTGGAGGAGGTTACAGAGATAGGGAGGGTTGTAGGGGGCTGGAGGAGGTTTCAGAGATAGGGAGGGTTGTAGGGGCTGGAGGAGGTTACAGAGATAGGGAGGGTTGTAGGGGCTGGAGGAGGTTACAGAGATAGGGAGGGTTGTAGGGGCTGGAGGAGGTTACAGAGATAGGGAGGGTTGTAGGGGCTGGAGGAGGTTACAGAGATAGGGAGGTTTGTAGGGGCTGGAGGAGGTTACAGAGATAGGGAGTGTTGTAGGGACTGGAGGAGGTTACAGAGATAGGGGTGTAGGGGCTGGAGGAGGTTACAGAGATAGGGAGGGTTGTCGGGGCTGGAGGAGGTTACAGAGATAGAAGGGGTTGTGGGGGCTGGAGGAGGTTACAGCGATAGGGAGGGTTGTAGGGGCTGGAGGAGGTTACAGAGATAGGGAGGGTTGTAGGGGCTGGAGGAGGTTACAGAGATAGGGAGGGTTGTAGGGGCTGGAGGAGGTTACAGAGATAGGGAGGGTTGTAGGGGCTGGAGGAGGTTACAGAGATAGAGGGGGTTGTAGGGGCTGGAGGAGGTTACAGCGATAGGGAGGGTTGTAGGGGCTGGAGGAGGTTACAGAGATAGGGAGGGTTGTAGGGGCTGGAGGAGGTTACAGAGATAGGGAGGTTGTAGGGGCTGGAGGAGTTTACAGAGATAGGGAGGGTTGTCGGGGGCTGGAGGAGGTTACAGAGATAGGGAGGGTTGTAGGGGCTGGAGGAGGTTACAGAGATAGGGAGGGTTGTAGGGGCTGGAGGAGGTTACAGAGATAGGGAGGGTTGTAGGGGATGGAGGAGGTTACAGAGATAGGGAGGGTTGTAGGGGCTGGAGGAGGTTACAGAGATAGGGAGGGTTGTAGGGGCTGGAGGAGGTTACAGAGATAGGGAGGGTTGTAGGGGCTGAAGGAGGTTACAGAGATTGGGGTGTAGGGGCTGGAGGAGGGTACAGAGATAGGGAGGGTTGTAGGGGCCGGAGGAGATTACAGAGATAGGGAGGGTTGTAGGGGCTGGAGGAGGTTACAGAGATAGGGAGGGTTGTAGGGGATGGAGGAGGTTACAGAGATAGGGAGGGTTGTAGGGGCTGGAGGAGGTTACAGAGATAGGGAGGGTTGTAGGGGCTGGAGGAGGTTACAGAGATAGGGAGGGTTGTAGGGGCTGAAGGAGGTTACAGAGATAGGGGTGTAGGGGCTGGAGGAGGGTACAGAGATAGGGAGGGTTGTAGGGGCCGGAGGAGATTACAGAGTTAGGGAGGGTTGTAGGGGCTGGAGGAGGTTACATAGATAGGGAGGGTTGTAGGGGGCTGGAGGAGGTTACAGAGATAGCGAGGGTTGTAGGGGCTGGAGGATGTTACAGAGATAGGGAGGGTTGTAGGGGCTGGAGGAGGTTAAAGAGATAGGGAGGGTTGTAGGGGCTGGAGGAGGTTACAGAGATAGGGATGGTTGTAGGGGCTGGAGGAGGTTACAGAGATAGGGAGGGTTGTAGGGGCTGGAGGAGGTTACAGAGATAGGGAGGATTGTAGGAGCTGGAGGAGGTTACAGAGATAGGGAGGGTTGTAGGGGCTGGAGGAGGTTACAGAGATAGGGAGGGGTGTAGGGGCTGGAGGAGGTTACAGAGATAGGGTGGGTTGTAGGGGCTGGAGGAGGTTACAGAGATAGGGAGGGTTGTAGGGGCTGGAGGAGGTTACAGCGATAGGGAGGGTTGTAGGGGCTGGAGGAGGTTACAGAGATAGGGAAGGGTGTAGGGGCTGGAGGAGGTTACAGAGATCGAGGGGGTTGTAGGGGCTGGAGGAGGTTACAGCGATAGGGAGGGTTGTAGGGGCTGGAGGAGGTTACAGAGATAGGGAGGGTTGTAGGGGCTGGAGGAGGTTACAGAGATAGGGAGAGTTGTAGGGGGCTGGAGGAGGTTCCAGAGATAGGGAGGGTTGTAGGGGGCTGGAGGAGGTTACAGAGATAGGGAGGGTTGTAGGGGCTGGAGGAGATTACAGAGTTAGGGAGGGTTGTACGGGCTGGAGGAGGTTACAGAGATAGGGAGGGTTGTAGGGGCTGGAGGAGGTTACAGAGATAGGGAGGGTTGTACGGGCTGGAGGAGGTTACAGAGATAGGGAGGGTTGTAGGGGCTGGAGTAGGTTACAGAGATAGGGAGTGTTGTAGGTGTTGTGTCTGTAATATGTGTGCTACTTTGAACCTGTGGACAGGACTGCACTACTTGTAGGGCGTAGTGATACGCAGTACCACTCCTGGCCATAGGGGTATAAATAGTACTGTGGGTACTGATCTCCCCTCAGTTCCCACCTGTGGGCATGAAGTAAAGACCTACGTGCAGTCCCTACCTCCAACCAGTAAAGACCTGTTTGAGTTATACGTTTAAGTCTTTGTGTTAATTGTTCAATACAATACACATACTTAACACTGGCGACGAGTCGGTTCGAACCCTGCGGCAGTTATTCCACGGCGGCTTCGTCCAAAGACAGGACGTTGAAGAGAGGTTTCAATCCTCAACACCCCACTCAAAACTGAAGGGCAGCAGAAATCCTGACAGCTTCCAGCGACTGGAAGCGACAGGCATTAGGACCCTGAAGCCTCCATAACCTCGTGGGTAAGCCAGAGCCTGGGAGGGAGCGAGCAAGAGCCGCGCGAGCGGGTGAGCCAGAGGCCGGGAGCCGCTTCAAGTGCGAGGCGCAGCGCGGGCCAGCGATCGGGACCAAAGATAAGGGCCGCACTCGGGCGATCGCGGCGAAGATAAGGGCCGCACTCGGGGGCTGAAGGGAGACGGCGTCGGGGGACGGGTGAAGACCGCCAAGCGCGGGAAAACCGCCATTTTGTGGGCGGAGGACGACGGCAAGAGCGGGAAGCCGCCATCTTTGATAACAAGTAAAGAAAATAAAATCTGAGAAATTGCAAATCTACAATGCCTAAACACGGGAATATTAGCACCTTTGATAGTGACCTCGAAGATTGGGCCATATATGTTGAAAGAGTAAAAAATTATTGTAAGGCCAATAAAATTCGTGACCAAGATAAAGCTCTAACATTATTAAATTTAATGGGTGCGAAGACATACGGGCAATTGAAACACCTGTTATCACCAGATGAACCGGCGGATAAGACGTTCGATGAGATTGTTACTGTCCTGAAAGATCATCTAAACCCCACGCCGCTGATGCTAGCGGAACGATTTAAATTTTACGACAGAAGGCAGCTACAGCATGAAAGCAATGCTGAATATTTGCTGGAATTGCGTAAATTAGCGAAATATTGCCAGTTTGGAACGGGACTGACAGATGCACTACGAGACAAATTTGTGTGTGGTTTATTTAAACAGGATACACAAAAGCGACTGCTCGAGGAGAATGAGCTGACGCTTGAGAAGGCGGTCACTATGGCAGCAGCACACGAAGCCGCAGCGAGAGGCACGGCAGTAATGCAGCTACGGTCACCGGAGCTCAGTGCACACAAATTGGGTGTGAGTTCTGGCAAATGTTATCGTTGTGGAAAGACAACGCATGATCAGAACCAGTGTTGGTTTAAAAACCAAGAATGTAGAACTTGTGGTAGGCTTGGACATATAGCTAGAGTATGCAGGTCAGGGAAGAAGACCAGCAACAAGAAGTCACCGCAAGGAAAATACGCAAAGGTACACAAGGTGACCGAACAGGAGTCCGATTCAGACGCTAGCAGTAATGAACTGGCTAGCTTAAGCTGTAATGAACTGGCTAGCTTAAGAGTACTCAACGCTGGTAAGGGTGCAGACCTTCAGACAATTTGGGTCACTCTTCAGATAGAAGGAGTCCAAGTAAAACTGGAATTGGACACTGGATCGGCATTGACGGTCATAAATAAGAAAGATTACAGAAAGTTATTCCAACATATTCCCCTACAGGATACGGGGATTATATTGAAAACATACACGGGGCAAAGAGTGTACCCCATCGGGAAAATAGAGGTTGCAGTGGTCCACAAGGGCGAAGACAGTCAAATAATGGACTTATATGTGATATCTGAAGGAGGTTCTCCACTACTAGGACGGGAGTGGATTAGGAAAATGAATATGGACTGGCATTTCCTACAAACAATAACGATTGAGAACTCGGTGAAGATAGTCAGCCCAGACTCTGGAACGGATGATGGTAAGCCCAACTCAGGTGCAAAAGACAAAGTTTCAGCACAGAATTCCACTGAGCAACAACAACATAGTTTAACTGTGGATTCTGAGTCTGGCAAGTCTACTGATGTGCCCATTTCTGAGGGACACCGGGCTCGAACTCAACTCCATTTCAAACTACAACAGCAATTAGAACAAATGCTTCGCCGTTTTGAGCAAGAGTTGAATGCAACGAAAGAGTTCTTTGATATAGAGTTGGAGAATCTGGAAAGACAACAGAAGCAGCTGATGGAGAAAATGGAGCAGGAGCACACAAAACGTCTGATGTCAGAGGAGTTAACGGTCAGCCAACTCCTGCATATGCTGAAGGACAGGACTCTGAAATGGGAAAAACTTGAACACGAACTTCAATATTCAAACGAAAGGGGTTCGGAGCTCTCAAAGGTTATTGGAAGAGCTGAGGTGGCAACACAGACTGAGATGACTGCAACAGAGCAGCCCTTGGATGCCAAAAGTACGCTGACTCACGTCAACGTAGAACAACAGACCGCTGAAACAGCTGCTCCGGTAGAGGGATTGAATAGTCCGATCAATCAATCTCCAAAAGAAGTTGAAGTAGTAAAATCTCAAATGAGGTCATTAGTAAACGACTTGCTGAAAGCCCAGAAAAAGCTGGATGAAGAGGTACGCATGAAGAAGTCTCTTCAGGAAAGATGTCTGGACTTGGAACAAAAGCTGGCTAACGCCCAGCTGGGTATGGAGGAAATAGAAGACCCTCTCGCTGGCCTAGATCAGGACGACACCGAATATTACTATGTCCTGTCCTGCCCAACTTGTAACTTCGACTCCCACCATACAGAAATCATGGAGGAGCACCGAAAGTCTACGGAACATCGGGAGAAGGTGGCTCTACTACGGAAAAAGGAGGAAGAGAAGGAGGAACTGCGCATGCAGCTGGCAGCTGACAGTGGAGCCCAGAGAGTCTCCAAGAAGCAGAAAAGGAAAAGTCGAAACAGAAGATGACCCATCTGAACCATTATTACCTCTACCAGATCACACACGTGGTCCCTCCGAACGGAGCCAATTCAGTTCGGAAGTTCAAACTGTTAAATCCATGGAAGGACTATTGAATGAGTCACTCCAGCAACGTGAACCGACTACACCACAGAGATTGAATCTGTGAACTGTTTTCCGCAGAGACTGAATCTGTGATCTGTTTTGACATGAAGTTATCTATGTATATATGTTATTACGTTATGTTAAATGGGGAGATGACTGTAAAGCTAGGAAGGGAGGAATGTTGTGTATGTAATATGTGTGCTACTTTGAACCTATGGACAGGACTGCACTACTTGTAGGGCGTAGTGATACGCAGTACCACTCCTGGCCATAGGGGTATAAATAGTACTGTGGGTACTGATCTCCCCTCAGTTCCCGCCTGTGGGCATGAAGTAAAGACCTACGTGCAGTCCCTACCTCCAACCAGTAAAGACCTGTTTGAGTTATACGTTTAAGTCTTTGTGTTAATTGTTCAATACAATACACATACTTAACAGTAGGGGCTGGAGGAGGTTACAGAGATAGGGGTGTAGGGGCTGGAGGAGGTTACAGAGATAGGGAGGGTTGTAGGGGCTGGAGGAGGTTACAGAGATAGGGAGGGTTGTAGGGGCTGGAGGAGGTTACAGAGATAGGGAGGGTTGTAGGGGCTGGAGGAGGTTACAGAGATAGGGAGGGTTGTAGGGGCTGGAGGAGGTTACAGAGATAGAGGGGGTTGTAGGGGCTGGAGGAGGTTACAGCGAAAGGAAGGGTTGTTGGGGCTGGAGGAGGTTACAGAGATAGGGAGGGTTGTAGGGGCTGGAGGAGATTACAGAGTTAGGGAGGGTTGTAGGGGCTGCAGGAGGTTACAGAGATAGGGAGGGTTGTAGGGGGCTGGAGGAGGTTACAGAGATAGGGAGGGTTGTAGGGGCTGGAGGAGGTTACAGAGATAGGGAGGGTTGTAGGGGCTGGAGGAGGTTACAGAGATAGGGAGTGTTGCAGGGGCTGGAGGAGGTTACAGAGATAGGGAGGGTTGTTGGGGCTGGAGGAGGTTACGGAGATAGGGAGGGTTGTCGGGGCTGGAGGAGGTTACAGAGATAGGGAGGGTTGTAGGGGCTGGAGGAGGTTACAGAGATAGGGAGGGTTGTAGGGGCTGGAGGAGATTACAGAGATAGGGAGGGGTGTAGGGGCTGGAGGAGCTTACAGAGATAGGGAGGGGTGTAGAGGCTGGAGGAGGCTACAGAGATAGGGAGGGTTGTAGGGGCTGGAGGAGGTTACAGTGATTGGGAGGGTTGCAGGGGCTGGAGGAGGTTACAGAGATAGGGAGGTTTGTAGGGGCTGGAGGAGGTTACAGAGATAGGGAGGGTTGTAGGGGCTGGAGGAGGTTACAGAGATAGGGAGGGTTGTAGGTGCTGGAGGAGGTTACAGAGATAGAGGGGGTTGTAAGGGCTGGAGGAGGTTACAACGATAGGGAGGGTTGTAGGGGCTGGAAGAGGTTACAGAGATAGGGAGGGTTGTAGGGGCTGGAGGAGGTTACAGAGATAGGGAGGGTTGTAGGGGCTGGAGGAGGTTACAGAGATAGGGAGGGTTGTAGGGGCTGGAGGAGGTTACAGAGATAGGGAGGGTTGTCGGGGCTGGAGGAGGTTACAGAGATAGGGGTGTAGGGGCTGGAGGAGGTTTCAGAGATAGGGAGGGTTGTAGGAGCTGGAGGAGGTTACAGAGATAGGGAGGGTTGTAGGGGCTGGAGGAGGTTACAGAGATAGGGAGGGTTGTAGGGGCTGGAGGAGGTTACAGAGATAGGGAGGGTTGTCGGGGCTGGAGGAGGTTACAGAGATAGGGAGGGTTGTAGGGGGCTGGAGGAGGTTACAGAGATAGGGAGGGTTGTAGGGGCTGGAGGAGGTTACAGAGATAGGGAGGGTTGTGGGGTCTGGAGGAGGTTACAGAGATAGAGGGGGTTGTAGGGGCTGGAGGAGGTTACAGCGATAGGGAGGTTTGTAGGGGCTAGAGGAGGTTACAGAGATAGGGAGGGTTGTAGGGGCTGGAGGAGGATACAGAGATAGGGAGGGTTGTATGGGCTGGAGGAGGTTACAGAGATAGGGAGGGTTGTAGGGGCTGGAGGAGATTACAGAGTTAGGGAGGGTTGTAGGGGCTGGAGGAGGTTACAGAGATAGGGAGGGTTGTAGGGGGCTGGAGGAGGTTACAGAGATAGGGAGGGGTGTAGGGGCTGGAGGAGGTTACAGAGATAGGGAGGGTTGTAGGGGCTGGAGGAGGTTACAGCGATAGGGAGGATTGTAGGAGCTGGAGGAGGTTACAGAGATAGGGAGGGTTGTAGAGGCTGGAGGAGGTTACAGAGATAGGGAGGGTTGTAGGGGCTGGAGGAGGTTACAGAGATAGGGAGGGTTGTAGGGGCTGGAGGAGGTTACAGAGATAGGGAGGGTTGTAGGGGCTGGAGGAGGTTACAGCGATAGGGAGGGTTGTAGGGGCTGGAGGAGGTTACAGAGATAGGGAGGGGTGTAGGGGGCTGGAGGAGGTTACAGAGATAGGGAGGGTTGTAGGGGGCTGGAAGAGGTTACAGAGATAGGGAGGGTTGTAGGGGCTGGAGGAGGTTACAGAGATAGGGAGGGTTGTAGGGGCTGGAGGAGGTTACAGAGATAGGGAGGGGTGTAGGGGGCTGGAGGAGGTTACAGAGATAGGGAGGGTTGTAGGGGCTGGAGGAGGTTACAGAGATAGGGAGGGTTGTAGGGGCTGGAGGAGGTTACAGAGATAGGGAGGGTTGTAGGGGCTGGAGGAGGTTACAGAGATAGGGAGGGTTGTCGGGGCTGGAGGAGGTTACAGAGATAGGGGTGTAGGGGCTGGAGGAGGTTACAGAGATAGGGAGGGTTGTAGGAGCTGGAGGAGGTTACAGAGATAGGGAGGGTTGTAGGGGCTGGAGGAGGTTACAGAGATAAGGAGGGTTGTAGGGGCTGGAGCAGGTTACAGAGATAGGGAGGGTTGTCGGGGCTGGAGGAGGTTACAGAGATAGGGAGGGTTGTAGGGGCTGGAGGAGGTTACAGAGATAGAGGGGGTTGTAGGGGCTGGAGGAGGTTACAGCGATAGGGAGAGTTGTAGGGGCTGGAGGAGGTTACAGAGATAGGGAGGGTTGTCAGGGCTGGAGGAGGTCACAGAGATAGAGAGGGTTGTAGGGGCTGGAGGAGGTTACAGAGATAGGGAGGGTTGTAGGGGCTGGAGGAGGTTACAGAGATAGGGAGGGTTGTAGTGGCTGGAGGAGGTTACAGAGATAGGGAAGGTTGTAGGGGCTGGAGGAGGTTACAGAGATAGGGAGGGTTGTAGAGGCTGGAGGAGGTTACAGAGATAGGGGTGTAGGGGCTGGAGGAGGTTACAGAGATAGGGAGGGTTGTAGGGGCTGGAGGAGGTTACAGAGATAGGGAGGGTTGTAGGGGCTGGAGGAGGTTACAGAGATAGGGAGGGTTGTAGGGGCTGGAGGAGGTTACAGAGATAGGGAGGGTTGTAGGGGCTGGAGGAGGTTACAGAGATAGGGAGGGTTGTAGGGGCTGGAGGAGGTTACAGAGATAGGGAGGGTTGTAGGGGCTGGAGGAGGTTACAGAGATAGGGAGGGTTGTTGGGGCTGGAGGAGGTTACAGAGATAGGGAGGGTTGTAGGGGCTGGAGGAGGTTACAGAGATAGGGAGGGTTGTAGGGGCTGGAGGAGGTTACAGAGATAGGGAGGGTTGTAGGGGCTGGAGGAGGTTACAGAGATAGGGAGGGTTGTAGGGGCTGGAGGAGGTTACAGAGATAGGGAGCGTTGTCGGGGCTGGAGGAGGTTACAGAGATCGAGGGGGTTGTAGGGGCTGGAGGAGGTTGCAGCGATAGGGAGGGTTGTAGGGGCTGGAGGAGGTTACAGAGATAGGGAGGGTTGTAGGGGCTGGAGGAGGTTACAGAGATAGGGAGGGTTGTAGGGGCTGGAGGAGGTTACAGAGATAGAGGGGGTTGTAGGAGCTGGAGGAGGTTACAGAGATAGGGAGGGTTGTAGGGGCTGGAGGAGATTACAGAATTACGGAGGGTTGTAGGGGCTGGAGGAGGTTACAGAGATAGGGAGGGTTGTAGGGGGCTGGAGGAGGTTACAGAGATCGGGAGGGTTGTAGGGGCAGGAGGAGGTTACAGAGATAGGGAGGGTTGTAGGGGCTGGAGGAGGTTACAGAGATAGGGAGGGCTGTAGGGGCTGGAGGAGGTTACAGAGATAGGGCGGGTTGTAGGGGCTGGAGGAGGTTACAGAGATAGGGAGGGTTGTAGGGGCTGGAGGAGGTTACAGAGATAGGGAGGATTGTAGGAGCTGGAGGAGGTTACAGAGATAGGGAGGGTTGTAGGGGCTGGAGGAGGTTACAGAGATAGGGAGGGGAGTAGGGGCTGGAGGAGGTTACAGAAATAGGGAGGGTTGTAGGGGCTGGAGGAGGTTACAGAGATTGGGAGTGTTGTAGGGGCTGGAGGAGGTTACAGAGATAGGGAGGGTTGTAGGGGCTGGAGGAGGTTACAGAGATAGGGAGGGTTGTAGAGGCTGGAGGAGGTTACAGAGATAGGGAGGGTTGTAGGGGCTGGAGGAGGTTACAGAGATAGAGGGGGTTGTAGGGGCTGGAGGAGGTTACAGCGATAGGGAGGGTTGTAGGGGCTGGAGGAGGTTACAGAGATAGGGAGGGTTGTAGGGGCTGGAGGAGGTTACAGAGATAGGGAGGGTTGTAGGGGCTGGAGGAGGTTACAGAGATAGGGAGGGTTGTAGGGGGCTGGAGGAGGTTACAGAGATAGGGAGGGTTGTAGGGGCTGGAGGAGGTTACAGAGATAGAGAGGGTTGTAGGGGCTGGAGGAGGTTACAGAGATAGGGAGGGTTGTAGGGGCTGGAGGAGGTTACAGAGATAGGGAGGGTTGTAGTGGCTGGAGGAGGTTACAGAGATAGGGAAGGTTGTAGGGGCTGGAGGAGGTTACAGAGATAGGGAGGGTTGTAGAGGCTGGAGGAGGTTACAGAGATAGGGGTGTAGGGGCTGCAGGAGGTTACAGAGATAGGGAGGGTTGTAGGGGCTGGAGGAGGTTACAGAGATCGGGAGGGTTGTAGGGGCTTTAGGAGGTTACAGAGATAGGGAGGGTTGTAGGGGCTGGAGGAGGTTACAGAGATAGGGAGGGTTGTAGGGGCTGGAGGAGGTTACAGAGATAGGGAGGGTTGTAGGGGCTGGAGGAGGTTACAGAGATAGGGAGGGTTGTAGGGGCTGGAGGAGGTTACAGAGATAGGGAGGGTTGTAGGGGCTGGAGGAGGTTACAGAGATAGGGAGCGTTGTCGGGGCTGGAGGAGGTTACAGAGATCGAGGGGGTTGTAGGGGCTGGAGGAGGTTGCAGCGATAGGGAGGGTTGTAGGGGCTGGAGGAGGTTACAGAGATAGGGAGGGTTGTAGGGGCTGGAGGAGGTTACAGAGATAGGGAGGGTTGTAGGGGCTGGAGGAGGTTACAGAGATAGAGGGGGTTGTAGGAGCTGGAGGAGGTTACAGCGATAGGGAGGGTTGTAGGGGCTGGAAGAGGTTACAGAGATAGGGAAGGTTGTAGGGGCTGGAGAAGGTTACAGAGATAGGGAGGGTTGTAGGGGCTGGAGGAGGTTACAGAGATAGGGAGGGTTGCACGGGCTGGAGGAGGTTACAGAGATAGAGGGGGTTGTAGGGGCTGGAGGAGGTTACCGTGATAGGGAGTGTTGTAGGGGCTGGAGGAGGTTACAGAGATAGGGAGGGTTGTAGGGGCTGGTGGAGGTTACAGAGATAGGGAGGGTTGTCGGGGCTGGAGGAGGTTACAGAGATAGGGAGGGTTGTAGGGGCTGGAGGAGATTGCAGAGTTGTGGAGGGTTGTAGGGGCTGGAGGAGGTTACAGAGATAGGGAGGGTTGTAGGGGCTGGAGGAGGTTACAGAGATAGGGAGGGTTGTAGGGGCTGGAGGAGGTTACAGAGATAGGGAGGGTTGTAGGGGGCTGGAGGAGGTTACAGAGATAGGGAGGGTTGTAGGGGCTGGAGGAGGTTACAGAGATAGGGAGGGTTGTAGGGGCTGGAGGAGGTTACAGAGATAGGGAGGGTTGTAGGGGCTGGAGGAGGTTACAGAGATAGGGAGGGTTGTAGGGGCTGGAGGAGGTTACAGAGATAGGGAGGGTTGTAGGGGCTGGAGGAGGTTACAGAGATAGGGAGTGTTGTAGGGACTGGAGGAGGTTACAGAGATAGGGGTGCAGGGGCTGGAGGAGGTTACAGAGATAGGGAGGGTTGTCGGGGCTGGAGGAGGTTACAGAGATAGAAGGGGTTGTGGGGGCTGGAGGAGGTTACAGCGATAGGGAGGGTTGTAGGGGCTGGAGGAGGTTACAGAGATAGGGAGGGTTGTAGGGGCTGGAGGAGGTTACAGAGATAGGGAGGGTTGTAGGGGCTGGAGGAGGTTACAGAGATAGGGAGGGTTGTAGGGGCTGGAGGAGGTTACAGAGATAGAGGGGGTTGTCGGGGCTGGAGGAGGTTACAGCGATAGGGAGGGTTGTAGGGGCTGGAGGAGGTTACAGAGATAGGGAGGGTTGTAGGGGCTGGAGGAGGTTACAGAGATAGGGAGGTTGTAGGGGCTGGAGGAGTTTACAGAGATAGGGAGGGTTGTCGGGGGCTGGAGGAGGTTACAGAGATAGGGAGGGTTGTAGGGGCTGGAGGAGGTTACAGAGATAGGGAGGGTTGTAGGGGCTGGAGGAGGTTACAGAGATAGGGAGGGTTGTAGGGGATGGAGGAGGTTACAGAGATAGGGAGGGTTGTAGGGGCTGGAGGAGGTTACAGAGATAGGGAGGGTTGTAGGGGCTGGAGGAGGTTACAGAGATAGGGAGGGTTGTAGGGGCTGAAGGAGGATACAGAGATAGGGGTGTAGGGGCTGGAGGAGGGTACAGAGATAGGGAGGGTTGTAGGGGCCGGAGGAGATTACAGAGATAGGGAGGGTTGTAGGGGCTGGAGGAGGTTACAGAGATAGGGAGGGTTGTAGGGGATGGAGGAGGTTACAGAGATAGGGAGGGTTGTAGGGGCTGGAGGAGGTTACAGAGATAGGGAGGGTTGTAGGGGCTGGAGGAGGTTACAGAGATAGGGAGGGTTGTAGGGGCTGAAGGAGGTTACAGAGATAGGGGTGTAGGGGCTGGAGGAGGGTACAGAGATAGGGAGGGTTGTAGGGGCCAGAGGAGATTACAGAGTTAGGGAGGGTTGTCGGGGCTGGAGGAGGTTACAGAGATAGGGAGGGTTGTAGGAGGCTGGAGGAGGTTACAGAGATAGGGAGGGTTGTAGGGGCTGGAGGAGGTTACAGAGATAGGGAGGGTTGTAGGGGCTGGAGAAGGTTACAGAGATAGGGAGGTTTGTAGGGGCTGGAGGAGGGTACAGAGATAGGGAGGGTTGTAGGGGCCGGAGGAGATTACAGAGTTAGGGAGGGTTGTAGGGGCTGGAGGAGGTTACATAGATAGGGAGTGTTGTAGGGGGCTGGAGGAGGTTACAGAGATAGCGAGGGTTGTAGGGGCTGGAGGAGGTTACAGAGATAGGGAAGGTTGTAGGGGCTGGAGGAGGTTACAGAGATAGGGAGGGTTGTCGGGGCTGGAGGAGGTTACAGAGATAGGGAGGGTTGTAGGGGCTGGAGGAGGTTACAGAGATAGGGAAGGTTGTAGGCGCTGGAGGAGGTTACAGAGATAGGGAGGATTGTAGGAGCTGGAGGAGGTTACAGAGATAGGGAGGGTTGTAGGGGCTGGAGGAGGTTACAGAGATAGGGAGGGGTGTAGGGGCTGGAGGAGGTTACAGAGATAGGGTGGGTTGTAGGGGCTGGAGGAGGTTACAGAGATAGGGAGGGTTGTAGGGGCTGGAGGAGATTACAGCGATAGGGAGGGTTGTAGGGGCTGGAGGAGGTTACAGAGATAGGGAAGGGTGTAGGGGCTGGAGGAGGTTACAGAGATCGAGGGGTTTGTAGGGGCTGGAGGAGGTTACAGCGATAGGGAGGGTTGTAGGGGCTGGAGGAGGTTACAAAGATAGGGAGGGTTGTAGGGGCTGGAGGAGGTTACAGAGATAGGGAGGGTTGTAGGGGGCTGGAGGCGGTTACAGAGATAGGGAGGGTTGTAGGGGGCTGGAGGAGGTTACAGAGATAGGGAAGGTTGTAGGGGCTGGAGGAGATTACAGAGTTAGGGAGGGTTGTAGGGGCTGGAGGAGGTTCCAGAGATAGGGAGGGTTGTAGGGGCTGGAGGAGGTTACAGAAATAGGGAGGGTTGTAGGGGCTGGAGGAGGTTACAGAGATAGGGAGGGTTGTAGGGGCTGGAGGAGGTTACAGAGATAGGGAGGTTTGTAGGGGCTGGAGGAGATTACAGAGTTAGGGAGGGTTGTAGGGGCTGGAGGAGGTTACAGAGATAGGGAGGGTTGTAGGGGCTGGAGTAGGTTACAGAGATAGGGAGTGTTGTAGGTGTTGTGTATGTAATATGTCTGCTACTTTGAACCTATGGACAGGACTGCACTACTTGTAGGGCGTAGTGATACGCAGTACCACTCCTGGCCATAGGGGTATAAATAGTACTGTGGGTAATGATCTCCCCTCAGTTCCCGCCTGTGGGCATGAAGTAAAGACCTACGTGCAGTCCCTACCTCCAACCAGTAAAGACCTGTTTGAGTTATACGTTTAAGTCTTTGTGTTAATTGTTCAATACAATACACATACTTAACACTGGCGACGAGTCGGTTCGAACCCTGCGGCAATTATTCCACGGCGGCTTCGTCCAAAGACAGGACGTTGAAGAGAGGTTTCAATCCTCAACACCCCACTCAAAACTGAAGGGCAGCAGAAATCCTGACAGCTTCCAGCGACTGGAACGACAGGCATTAGGACCCTGAAGCCTCCATAACCTCGTGGGTAAGCCAGAGCCTGGGAGGGAGCGAGCAAGAGCCGCGCGAGCGGGTGAGCCAGAGGCCGGGAGCCGCTTCAAGTGCGAGGCGCAGCGCGGGCCAGCGATCGGGACCAAAGATAAGGGCCGCACTCGGGCGATCGCGGCGAAGATAAGGGCCGCACTCGGGGGCTGAAGGGAGACGGCGTCGGGGCACGGGTGAAGACCGCCAAGCGCGGGAAAACCGCCATTTTGTGGGCGGAGGACGACGGCAAGAGCGGGAAGCCGCCATCTTTGATAACAAGTAAAGAAAATAAAATCTGAGAAATTGCAAATCTACAATGCCTAAACACGGGAATATTAGCACCTTTGATAGTGACCTCGAAGATTGGGCCATATATGTTGAAAGAGTAAAAAATTATTGTAAGGCCAATAAAATTCGTGACCAAGATAAAGCTCTAACATTATTAAATTTAATGGGTGCGAAGACATACGGGCAATTGAAACACCTGTTGTCACCAGATGAACCGGCGGATAAGACGTTCGATGAGATTGTTACTGTCCTGAAAGATCATCTAAACCCCACGCCGCTGATGCTAGCGGAACGATTTAAATTTTACGACAGAAGGCAGCTACAGCATGAAAGCAATGCTGAATATTTGCTGGAATTGCGTAAATTAGCGAAATATTGCCAGTTTGGAACGGGACTGACAGATGCACTACGAGACAAATTTGTGTGTGGTTTATTTAAACAGGATACACAAAAGCGACTGCTCGAGGAGAATGAGCTGACGCTTGAGAAGGCGGTCACTATGGCAGCAGCACACGAAGCCGCAGCGAGAGGCACGGCAGTAATGCAGCTACGGTCACCGGAGCTCAGTGCACACAAATTGGGTGTGAGTTCTGGCAAATGTTATCGTTGTGGAAAGACAACGCATGATCAGAACCAGTGTTGGTTTAAAAACCAAGAATGTAGAACTTGTGGTAGGCTTGGACATATAGCTAGAGTATGCAGGTCAGGGAAGAAGACCAGCAACAAGAAGTCACCGCAAGGAAAATACGCAAAGGTACACAAGGTGACCGAACAGGAGTCCGATTCAGACGCTAGCAGTAATGAACTGGCTAGCTTAAGCTGTAATGAACTGGCTAGCTTAAGAGTACTCAACGCTGGTAAGGGTGCAGACCTTCAGACAATTTGGGTCACTCTTCAGATAGAAGGAGTCCAAGTAAAACTGGAATTGGACACTGGATCGGCATTGACGGTCATAAATAAGAAAGATTACGGAAAGTTATTCCAACATATTCCCCTACAGGATACGGGGATTATATTGAAAACATACACGGGGCAAAGAGTGTACCCCATCGGGAAAATAGAGGTTGCAGTGGTCCACAAGGGCGAAGACAGTCAAATAATGGACTTATATGTGATATCTGAAGGAGGTTCTCCACTACTAGGACGGGAGTGGATTAGGAAAATGAATATGGACTGGCATTTCCTACAAACAATAACGATTGAGAACTCGGTGAAGATAGTTGGCCCAGACTCTGGAACGGATGATGGTAAGCCCAACTCAGGTGCAAAAGACAAAGTTTCAGCACAGAATTCCACTGAGCAACAACAACATAGTTTAACTGTGGATTCTGAGTCTGGCAAGTCTACTGATGTGCCCATTTCTGAGGGACACCGGGCTCGAACTCAACTCCATTTCAAACTACAACAGCAATTAGAACAAATGCTTCGCCGTTTTGAGCAAGAGTTGAATGCAACGAAAGAGTTCTTTGATATAGAGTTGGAGAATCTGGAAAGACAACAGAAGCAGCTGATGGAGAAAATGGAGCAGGAGCACACAAAACGTCTGATGTCAGAGGAGTTAACGGTCAGCCAACTCTTGCATATGCTGAAGGACAGGACTCTGAAATGGGAAAAACTTGAACACGAACTTCAATATTCAAACGAAAGGGGTTCGGAGCTCTCAAAGGTTATTGGAAGAGCTGAGGTGGCAACACAGACTGAGATGACTGCAACAGAGCAGCCCTTGGATGCCAAAAGTACGCTGACTCACGTCAACGTAGAACAACAGACCGCTGAAACAGCTGCTCCGGTAGAGGGATTGAATAGTCCGATCAATCAATCTCCAAAAGAAGTTGAAGTAGTAAAATCTCAAATGAGGTCATTAGTAAACGACTTGCTGAAAGCCCAGAAAAAGCTGGATGAAGAGGTACGCATGAAGAAGTCTCTTCAGGAAAGATGTCTGGACTTGGAACAAAAGCTGGCTAACGCCCAGCTGGGTATGGAGGAAATAGAAGACCCTCTCGCTGGCCTAGATCAGGACGACACCGAATATTACTATGTCCTGTCCTGCCCAACTTGTAACTTCGACTCCCACCATACAGAAATCATGGAGGAGCACCAAAAGTCTACGGAACATCGGGAGAAGGCGGCTCTACTACGGAAAAAGGAGGAAGAGAAGTGTAAGATTCGCAATTTTCAGCAAAAATCACGCAAGAAAACTGGATAAAATAAGACTGTTTATTGACCAAAGTAAGCTTGCACAGAAAAACCTTTGATAAAAGGGCATACAAAATGGCCGCCAGGCCCCGTGATCAGTTTATGAACCATTTTATTTCTGTTACTGCAAGCCAGACAGGCTTGTGGATTGAAGACAGTGAGCCCACGAAAGCCAGTCTCTGGGAACCGAAACTCAGAGCAACAGCATACATATTCAATGGATTATAAGTACAGGATGGGGCCCATCAAGATATGGGCGGACAATGTAAAAACACTTATACCCATTTATCGTACAAAGGAAAAACCGTTTAGCAGCCATCAAGGAAAATGTCCGGACCGATCAATATGCGAACCGAGCCACGGTGACAATGCAAAAGACATTGAAAGACATTATCGGCCAGGAAGGCCAGTTTAAGTTATCACCGGCTCCGTTACAAGACAAAGCGCCCCTGCAGAGATTTCTGCCCGCCAAAATTAATACAAAGACAGGACTATGATTTGGCGGGAGATAAGACTGTCCCAAAAGAGTATAACTATGGATTGAAAGTCCATCTAAAAAAACTTCGGACTCCGGGTTACTTGAACAACTTCTTCTTCGCTGCCACGGCTTCTTGTTGGGCGACTTCAGGCTTCCATTTCTTCAAGAACTTTCTTCTACGAGGAACGAACGAAGGGCGGACGGTGCCCGGATCGGCGCCTCTTCCACTTCGGCAGATCGATGAAAACGTTTTCGTTTTTTTTTTAAAGACGGACGGTTTCGGTAAAAGGACAACGTGGTCGGTGTTCAGCCAAACAAGGCTCGGCCACGACGAGAAGACGACGAGGGTGGCCCGGGTACTGGGGTCGGGAGATCATCGACGACCCAGGCCGACGGAGAAGAAACCCTCTGGAGAACCGGCGATCGATGCCACAAGATTCTCCCAAGTGCATAGCCTGCATCTGGGTCTGCTCCATGAACCCAAATTGACTTGGTGGATCTCAACCTTAACGAGCGCTCATCGAGGCTGGGTCTACCCCACCGCCTCGAGGGAGGAGAGAATATCGACTGCGCCAGAAGTTTCCAAATCCACGTGACGACGGAAAGCGGTGCCAAAAAGGCTGCGAACCCCCTTTCTCGCGATTTCGAGAGTGGTGAGCATGATCCCAAGTTCCCCAGGTCGAAACTTAGTTTAGGTATAGGGGAGGGAGTTAAGGGAAATCGTAATGTGTTTCCCCTTTTTCGATGTGCCGTGTGTTCCCCATTTCCATAGAGTCAAGTTCATAAATTTGTGCATGATTGTAGTAACTTTAATCTGTGCCTTTGACATGTATTTTGTAATGCTTCAAACTGTTTAAAAATAAAAGCATCCATTTCGTGCTATTCAACCTGGTCTATTGAGTTCTTTCTCTGCACTACTGTTCTCTGCACCTAAGTCCAAGGTCTAGAACCGTAGGGGGGAGTGGGTCGAACCACTCAAGGGTAATTATTGCACGAAGCCTGGCAGGAGACCAGAAAGAGCAAGAGAAACCCCCTACAGAAATGGCGACCGCGGCAGGACCTTGGCAGCAGGAAAGTAGTGTGTTAGATCAAGATCTGAATAGACGAAATGTGATGGATGAAAGAATAGCAGATTATGTTTTCGGAAAAGTCAACCTCACAAAACAATGGATATCTGATCTACTAAGTGATAGGCGCCCGCTAGACGCAGCCATCAAGTGGACAGCGGGTAGAGAGCATAAGAAATCTGTAGAAAAGGCGGTCTGGCTGATGTGCTACAAGAAACAAGTCCAGCTTTTGGACCAAGTAGTTGCAGCACAGACAGTCCAGATCAACGGCTTGCTTAAAGGCGTGGAGGAAAAGGTTGCGGGAGGTCAAAAACTGATTGAATCGCTTGACGCGCTGAACCAGGAACGCCGCTCTGTAATTCGCTGCCACGAAACCCGGGTAGAATATTTAAAATGTCAGGTCGTGGAGGCCAAGGCCAGTGAAGGTAGAATGAGAGAGAGGTGTTCCCGTCTAGCCAAACAAGTAGATGCCCAAGAGGAAAAGCTCCTGGGAGCCAGGGCAGCATATAAAATGGCCATGGAGGATAGATCTGAGAACACCGACCACAGCACTTGCCGCCGGGAGCTAGAGGCAAACGGGTTGGTGTGTCTCATAAATCCACCAGCGAGTCAGCTGTTGCTAGCCAAGGAATCCAAAAGACCGATTCCACAAGAGGCAGTTGGGGTACCAACCCCCGAACCTTCTGCGCCTCCTGCCTATGAGGAGTCTTGGACTCCGGGACAGGAGACGGAGACGGTAGAGGAAAAGAGCCCTGAGGTAGAGCAACCCCAGACAGTAGAGTCGGGGTCGGCGCCAATGTGTCCAACGAGACACCGGAGGATCGGTCCAAATGAAGAAAATGGCGATGACGGACCCCTTGAGAGTCAGATCATAATGCCTCATAGCGCACGACAGCTAAGAGAGATGATAAGTCACATCCCAAAACTCTCCGAGTCAGGAGATCCCTCCGTGCATTTCAGGGACGTGGAGCAGACCGCAGCAGTCAATGACTGCGACGGGGTTGAACAGTCTAAAATGCTGCTGTTCTCCCTGGACAGTTCGCTCCTCCAGTGTCTCCCTGACGAGAGCAAGAGAGGGCACAGGGACTATGAGTTGCTACGGGATGAGATTCTGGAGATCATGGGAGAGGGGGACGGAACTCCGTTCCTCCGTTTAGAAAAGACAGTGCAGCTAGAGGGAGAACCCCCACGGGTTTTCGCCGACAGGTTGTGGCCAGTGTATCGGCGCAGCTGCCCGGGCGGGCCGGCCCGGGCCGGGCTGGATGGCGAACAAAGGGCTCACTGGCTTCGGTGCCTGGTAGCAGGTTGCCTGCCAGTAGTGAAGGAACAGGCCAAAGCATGGTTTGACCCCACTAACGCCCGCTCCACGGAGGAAGTAGTACTAGATCAGCTCACGATCAGTTATAGAAACAACAAGGGCAAGAAAACGCCTGTTGTGAAAGGAAAGGTGCATGAGGTGAGACCCGCAGCCTCTGCTAAAAAGGAATGGCGTCAGGAGGGAAATCGCCATCCCCAAGCAAATAGCAGTTGTTACGGGTGTGGGAAGGAGGGTCATTGGCGCAAGGACTGTAGGAATCCTTGGAAGGATAAGAGGGAGAGAGAGTTCGCCGCAGCCCAAGATCGAGCCCAAGCCCGAGTCGCCAACGGCCCGAGAGTTTCCCCAACACCAGCACAACCACAAGTGCAGGCCGCTGCCCCAACACCAGTCCAGAACCCAACCGTAGCCTTTGCCCCGAATGAAGGGGGTGGTGCGGTTGTGGACCCCGCTGCGATCGAGTCAGTCTTGGAGACTATGCGGTCTCTGATGACCTGGCAGGGGAAGGTAGCGGTTGCTAACAGCCCTATCGCCCCCGAGACCCCAGCCGAAACACCTAAATGACTGACGCCCGCGCAGCCCATCTACTTGTGTCCGCTCCGCTATGACGCTTGGAGAAGACCTGTGGTGGAGATGGAGGTGGAGAAACAAAGGGGTAGTTACCTGTTGGATACGGGAGCTTCGTGTACCTTGATCCACACGGACAAACCTTTTGCCTCACCTCTGTCCGCCCAGGCTCCATATTTAGTAGCGGGTTTCACGGGTAGAGCACAGGCTGGCGCGCACTCCCTCCCGCTCTCCATTCAGTTGGGAGCGCTCCACACCACATGGACGTGCATCCTATTGAAGTGGAAAGAGGGGGGGGGGAAAGGCATCCTCGGGGCTGATTTCTTGGTGGAACACGGGATCCTCGTGGACCTGAGAAATCACTGTCTCTGGGGAGCCGAGGGCGGTTTAGGTAAGGTAGTCGTAATCCCGGGGAAGGAAGAAAAGGGGGCCCTGTGCACTATGAAGCCATCAGGAGGTTACGATCTCGAGCTCATGATAACAAACGTCCCAACGGACTTGCAGGCGCGTGTGTCAGAAAATCTGACCGCGTTCGCCACCCACAAGCACGACTGCGGGAGAGTCACTGGGTTCGAAGTCAGCGTAGACGGGGACCCCATGATCCGACCCCAAAAGCAGTATAATTTCCCCAAGGAGGCAGAACCCGACATGGAGACAGCAATATCTTCATTGGTACAGCAGGGCGTATTGAGGACGATAGCCACCCACGTGAACTCCCCATTATGGCCGGTAAAGAAACCGGACAATTCGTGGAGAGCCACGGTGGACTATAGAGTCCTCAATAGTAATATCCCAGCCTGCGCGCCCACGGTAGCAGCAGTTGCAGACTTAATAGGGAGTATTCCAGCATCGGCGACCACATTCACGGTGCTGGACATCTCGAACGGTTTTTGGTCCATTCCGCTGCGGCGGGAGGACCAGTACAAGTTTGCCTTTACTTTCAAAGGGCAACAGTACACCTGGAACTGCTTACCACAGGGTTTTCACAACAGCCCCAGCATTTTCCATCAGTGTATGGCGGGGAGTTTGAAAGAGTTCAGCCAGCCCAACCAGATAGTGCAGTATGTGGACGACTTACTCCTGTTCACAGATACAAGGGAGCAGCACGGCCCACTGTTAGCCGAATTGTTGGAACTGTTAGAAAGGAAGGGTTTCAAAGTAAACCCAAAGAAAGCCCAGATCGGCCAGCAGGAAGTTAAATTCCTGGGTCTGGCCATCCGCGCTGGGGAAAGAGCCATAGATAAGGCCAGACGGGAATCTATACAAGATCTGCCGATTCCCAACACAGTAACGGGTGTAAGGTCCTTTTTGGGATTGACCGGGTACTGCAGAGATTTCATCGAGGACTATGCTGCCACAGCGGCCCCGCTACTTCGACTCTTACACAAGGGAGTCGAGTGGTCTTGGGACGAGGGGTGCCAGGCAGCATTCGAGAAGTTGAAAAGAGATCTGCAGACCGCGCCAGCCCTAGGGGCCATAGATGGGGGAGAGGAGTTCTTTCTGGAGGTAGCCGCTAGTGGGGACAGCCTGAGCGCAGTACTGCTCCAAGAGCGGCACGGCAAGCTAAGACCAGTAGTTTATTCCTCCAGGGTGCTCACGGATGTGGAGAGGAGTTTCTCCAATTGCGAACGGCATCTCCTGGCCACGCATTGGGCTGTGAACAGATCAGTGATCTTCACAGGGACCTCTCCCATTACGCTCCTCACCCATCACACCCCCACGAAGATGCTTCTGGACGGGAGGATTAAGGATGGGACCGTAAGCAGCGCTCGGATTGCGCGCTGGACCCTCCTCCTTTCCCAGATGGATCTCAAAGTTAAAGGCCTCTGCGCGCCAAGGCTCGCAGCCAATATGGCATATCCCGGGACAGCCCATCAATGTTCCGTAGAAGGGGTATGGGAAGTTAACATAGGTTTACGGGCCGGGATACATCCCACGGGCCGCGAGATCTACGTAGACGGTTCTAGCACTGTAGCTGACGGCAAGCGGCTCACAGGGTGTGGAGTTTATGACCCTGCGGCAAACATTGCCCTGGCAATTAAGCTCCCCAGCACTATGAGCGCGCAGCAGGCTGAACTGTCCGCGGTGGCGTACGTGGTTACCCACCCCGAGATTTTCCCAACCCCATACACGATTTGCTCAGACAGCATGTTCACGTGCAATTCGTGTACGGAGTACCTCGCCATCTGGTCCCGACGCGGGTACACCTCCGCGGACGGGCGGCCTTTAACAGTTAAGCCCTTGCTGGAGAAGATCCTAGCAGCTGTGGGGGAGAAAGGAGAGGTGTTCATCCATAAGGTGAAGGCTCACTCCATTACAGAACCCCGCAGTCAGGGCAACCAGCAGGCGGATGCGCTAGCCAGGGAGGGTGCCCGCAGCGGCATTCTCTGGGACCCATACGAACCCGGACCCGTGGCGGCGATCCAAGGCAGGGAGGGAATTCCCGGGAACACAGGGGTGACACCGCCCCCAGACCTAAAGACCGTCCAAACCCTGGATCCCGCCCTAAAAGCAGTCCTAAAAGCCATCACAGAGGGCAAACAGGTAGAAGGTCCGTACAGTACGGCAGCCCTCACAGTCAAGGAAGGTATGCTGTTCCGAAAGGAGCAGTGGGTTGTGCCGCAGCAGCACCGAAGGGAATTCCTGCAATTGGCCCACGAGGGTCCAGGAGCGGGACACCCCGGACCTGAGGTCACCTGGCAACGGGTGGAGCAGGCGGGATGGTGGCCGGGACTTCGGGACGATGTCCGCGAGTTCTGCGCAAGCTGTCTTGTGTGTGCTGCTAACAACCCAGACCCCCACAAAAGGAAGGTGCCCATGGGGCACATCAGGAGGGTAGAGGGACCATGGCAGTCGATTCAGGTCGACTACATAGGGCCCCTGCCCGCCGCCCAGGGAGGCTATAAGTACTGCCTTGTCCTGGTAGATGTGTTCACCAAATGGGTAGAAGCCTTCCCGTGCAGAACAGCTACGGCACTGGGTACTGCTAAGATCTTGATTCGGGAAGTGTTCTCACGGTGGGGACTCCCCCGTTTTGTAGAGTCCGACCAAGGGAGTCAGTTCACCGGTCAAGTAATGCAGAACGCCCTCAGGCTCTTGGGCATTGAGGGAAAGTGGCACGTAGCATACAATCCCCAGTCATCCGGGATTGTTGAGCGTATGAATCGGACCCTCAAGGAAAAGCTGAGGAAAGAGACAATGGGCTCGCCCCAGAAATGGGCGGAGGTCCTGCCTTTAGTCCTCATGGGGATCCGAGCCAGCCAGTCCAAAAGCACGGGGTATTCCCCGCACGAGTTAATGACTGGAAGGATCATGCGAACACCCACCCATGTGCTAGCCCCGGTGCTCACTGAGGGCCAGCTCCGAGAGGTGAAACGGGACAAATTCGCCCAAACCCTCTTGGAGCGCCTGAGACAGATTTATGGGCAGGCGGCTGGGAACATGGGAAGACAGCACCAGGGAAATAAACTGTTGTTAGAACCTCGGAAACAACAAGAGTGGGTAGTCGGGGACCAGGTCATGGTCCGAAACTACGCCAGGGTAGGGAGTTTTGAACCACTGTACATGGGGCCATACAGCATTGTAGACAAAGCCAGCCCCATGGTTTATGCAGTGAAGACGCCCCGACGTACCAAATGGTTTCACATCAACCAGTGTAAACTGTTTAAACCGGGTACACCAGGGCCACCAAAGGGGACCAGGTCTGAGAACAAAGATCCTCAGCCTGTAACAGAGTCACAGACCACACAGGCTGGAGCAGTAGCCTGCGTGAAGGGAGAGGCCATCCCATTGGAGTGGGAGGTCTCATCTTTTGAATGGGATTTAGGCAGGGGAGAGCCCGAACAGCTCAACCTCGCTTTAGACCCAATCACGGAGGAGGAAGAGTCAGAGGACGGCAGTCCCGCCCTCGACTCAAGCTTGGGGGAGGTAGGGAGTGGGGGTGGAGACTCGTTACCTGTAGGGACAGGTGAGGTGGGGTCGGAAGCCACAGATCCCGACCCCGGGGGGGCGGAGCCTGAGGAAGGGGAGCTGGAGCCGGCAGCTGTGGAGGAACCACAGGCTGTGCCGGTAACAGTCACGACCCCAGGTCCATCGGCCCCGGGAGCCCAACCCAAAGCAGCCCCTCGTAGGTCAGCTCGAGCGCCCCAGCCCAGAAAATTTTGGCCAGATTCTCCCCATCCTCCCCAACCACGGTTTAAAGCAGCCCCAGGAAGACATGATCCCCGTTCAGCAGCGACAGGCTGCGGGGGATCAAGGCCAAAGATCAATGCAGCCCCACCGCAGGGTGTGGCACACGACAGACCTCACAGGGATTCGGAAAGCCGCCCCACGGAGGGCGGCGCTGTACATAAGTTAAGATAGGTAATTATGGTCATAGTTTAAGGAATGTAAAGTATATGGTGTTAAGAGTACAATTTTGAAGTCTGCCCGGTATGTGTGTTTGTTAGGGAGCGGGGTCCAGGAACCCGCGCGTCCAATTAATTTAGGCCAGCACCTATCGGGAGCCCGGCTACATCATTTTGTTGGTTACAGAAACCTGGGATACGATGGAAAGGATTGTCGTAGCGTTCATGGCGATCGGGTGCGGGTGGGCCTACCGAGGCCGCACCAAGGACGTCATCATTTTCGGGTGCTCCGGGGACACGGCCCCCATCGCAACGGATGGGACGGGGGAGCGAGAGGTAGAGGAAACCGCCACCTACTTCCACCAAGGGAGATGGCCAGGTTGGCTGGGAACGAATTCTACGGAATATTCCAGCAATTTCGGTTTTGCCTACCAAGAGACTTCATTAACGTGCCCTCGAGTGAGGATCCTAGCGCCCAGAGTCAGCGTCACCGTGGGAAAGAGGATTTGTCTGGTGTGCAATGGGAACGTACCACCAAGGCGATGGTGGTGGCTACGAAAGCTGGGAAAGGACATGAAAAACTCTACGGTCGAGTGGGAGCGACTGGGTAATAATACCCATCGGACTATTACGGGAACTCACGGACAATTACGTGTGTGTTGGGACAAATGGTGGGAACCGGATGAGGGAATATATGTCTGTATGTGGGGTTCGAGACGCGTCTGCCCCAAGGGCATGTCCATCTTCTTCCAGAGGCAGTGGCAGGATGAAGGGAAGGGGATGAGATGGGATGTTAGCACTCGAGCGTGCGGAGCCCCATACTCCCCTATTCCGGTGAACGCCACTGAACTCATCACCCGCCCACGCAAGCCCCTGCCCACGCTTCCGGTAGCACTAGCCCAGAAAGGAGGGTGCCCAACCACCACCAAGGGACCCGGGAACGGTTTAGTATTGGTACCCACCGGTCAGGTGCTGTACCAAGGGGTACACTACGCGGTGGCCTCAGTGATTTTAAATCTCACTGAGGTAAGATTGCCGGAGTGGTGTCCCAAAGAAACGGAACAATTATACCAGGTCCTGTTAACCAGTATGTTTAGACAATTTTACGAATTTGACTTTGCCGACATCGACAGAGACAAATTATACACCACACCGCCAGAAGTTTTGGATCGAGTCGGGAGGCAAAGAAGGGGTACTGTAAATGACATATTCACTGCTTTTAATACCGGGACATCTGTTGTCAACGCTCTAGATAACGTGGAGCTGCAGACACAGATCAACGGTTTAAAAGCCCAGTTAAGGAACATATTGACAGACGAAAACAAGGTCGTGGGTTCTGAGTTGCATGAGGACCAGGCCATGACACTACACTTTAAGGACATAATTGCTGAGCTGGAGAAACACGCGAGAACGGTAAATGCACTCATTAAGGAGGATCGGAATGCGTCCGATCAAGCTGCGCAAAACGAGGCCTGTGTGCTGTACGGGGCGTGGTTATTGGGCGAGGGCCGCAGTAATCTTGAGGATTTAAAACAGGGTTTGGTCCCGTCCTGGATCAGCAACAAGCACTTGCAAGCGCTCCACCCTTTTGAGAATGCATTAAGCCCGTGCCAGCTCAGACTAGCCGCAGAAGCATACCCAGTTCCAGTGGACTGCGGACATTCGAATCACACTATTATGGGAATAGTAGTAAGAATGCCGGTGTTGGGTCCCGCAGCAAAGCCCGCCCCGGTATACAGGGTAGAGAACATTGGAGTCATTCAGGGGGGCGCACACATTCGTTACGCAGTGGTCCCGCCTTACGTCATCAGATGGGAGCGTACGATGACAGGCACCGACCTCTCGGGATGTCGGAGCCGGGGAGCACACATCATCCTGTGTCCCCAGCACTTGAATGCCTTTTTGAAACCACAGTGCGGGTTCAGAACCGCTAGCGCGAAGCCGGTGAATTGCACCATGGAGGCAATGGCAGAGGACCATGTGCCCCCACAGGTAGCATATATCGGGGGTGGGACATACTGCGTCACCACTGCAGCGCCTCAGTACCGATATGGACAACACGAGTGGTGTTCGGTCGGTGATAGCAGTTTCTGTTTCAAACCCAGGGCCGAGGTTCAAGTGGCACAACAACGAATTGTTCCCATTCCTGCGCCCTCCACTGTACACATCACTATCAATGAGAATTTCACAGACTTACAACGATTTGTCGCGCATTTTGGTTATGTCATTCCCCCTCTTCCCGAACACCTCACCAAGGTTTTAAAAGCCGTTATAGTTTCGCAGAAACATTTCTATACACTGGAGCAGAAGACTTTAGAGATAGGAAAAGACATATTGGACATAACCATCCCACCATGGTGGGACTTGTTCACCAACATAGAGGTCCCCGCCTGGATTAGAATAGCATCCCATATCCTAGTAGTATGTCAGGTTTTGATTGTGATATTTTTGCTCTTCGTGCATTGCAAAAGAGGCAAACGCCTCCAGAGGCACGAGAACACAGGAGAATGGAGAGAACGCTATGTGCGGATGGGGGAAGCAGATACCCCACTCTAAGCTGCTAGTATAAGATTAAGCGTCCCTCCATTAAAAATTTTTTTTTTTTTTTTTGATTGTTTTGGGTTATAAGGAAATAAGTATTGTCATGTTATTAGTTGTTCTTAAGTTTTTTTGGATTAATAAAAGATGCATGCAGATGGCGCAAAAGGGTATCAACCCCTGCCCATCTGACAGGTGAAGGTGTTATAGTTTAAGATTTGCTGTCTATGATTCCAAATGTGCATGAGGTAATTTTCATTTTTCTCCGGAAATGGGAACTGCATGTGTCGTGAGGGGCATAGATAGTTAAGTGCCAGGAATGTTTGGATGTGGGGAATCAGGGAAAATTTGCTCATCAAGGATTATTGATACTTTAAGCAAGCTATCAGTATCACAGGGGGGCCTGTAAGATTCGCAATTTTCAGCAAAAATCACGCAAGAAAACTGGATAAAATAAGACTGTTTATTGACCAAAGTAAGCTTGCACAGAAAAACCTTTGATAAAAGGGCATACAAAATGGCCGCCAGGCCCCGTGATCAGTTTATGAACCATTTTATTTCTGTTACTGCAAGCCAGACAGGCTTGTGGATTGAAGACAGTGAGCCCACGAAAGCCAGTCTCTGGGAACCGAAACTCAGAGCAACAGCATACATATTCAATGGATTATAAGTACAGGATGGGGCCCATCAAGATATGGGCGGACAATGTAAAAACACTTATACCCATTTATCGTACAAAGGAAAAACCGTTTAGCAGCCATCAAGGAAAATGTCCGGACCGATCAATATGCGAACCGAGCCACGGTGACAATGCAAAAGACATTGAAAGACATTATCGGCCAGGAAGGCCAGTTTAAGTTATCACCGGCTCCGTTACAAGACAAAGCGCCCCTGCAGAGATTTCTGCCCGCCAAAATTAATACAAAGACAGGACTATGATTTGGCGGGAGATAAGACTGTCCCAAAAGAGTATAACTATGGATTGAAAGTCCATCTAAAAAAACTTCGGACTCCGGGTTACTTGAACAACTTCTTCTTCGCTGCCACGGCTTCTTGTTGGGCGACTTCAGGCTTCCATTTCTTCAAGAACTTTCTTCTACGAGGAACGAACGAAGGGCGGACGGTGCCCGGATCGGCGCCTCTTCCACTTCGGCAGATCGATGAAAACGTTTTCGTTTTTTTTTTAAAGACGGACGGTTTCGGTAAAAGGACAACGTGGTCGGTGTTCAGCCAAACAAGGCTCGGCCACGACGAGAAGACGACGAGGGTGGCCCGGGTACTGGGGTCGGGAGATCATCGATGACCCAGGCCGACGGAGAAGAAACCCTCTGGAGAACCGGCGATCGATGCCACAAGATTCTCCCAAGTGCATAGCCTGCATCTGGGTCTGCTCCATGAACCCAAATTGACTTGGTGGATCTCAACCTTAACGAGCGCTCATCGAGGCTGGGTCTACCCCACCGCCTCGAGGGAGGAGAGAATATCGACTGCGCCAGAAGTTTCCAAATCCACGTGACGACGGAAAGCGGTGCCAAAAAGGCTGCGAACCCCCTTTCTCGCGATTTCGAGAGTGGTGAGCATGATCCCAAGTTCCCCAGGTCGAAACTTAGTTTAGGTATAGGGGAGGGAGTTAAGGGAAATCGTAATGTGTTTCCCCTTTTTCGATGTGCCGTGTGTTCCCCATTTCCATAGAGTCAAGTTCATAAATTTGTGCATGATTGTAGTAACTTTAATCTGTGCCTTTGACATGTATTTTGTAATGCTTCAAACTGTTTAAAAATAAAAGCATCCATTTCGTGCTATTCAACCTGGTCTATTGAGTTCTTTCTCTGCACTACTGTTCTCTGCACCTAAGTCCAAGGTCTAGAACCGTAGGGGGGAGTGGGTCGAACCACTCAAGGGTAATTATTGCACGAAGCCTGGCAGGAGACCAGAAAGAGCAAGAGAAACCCCCTACAGAAGGAGGAACTGCGCATGCAGCTGGCAGCTGACAGTGGAGCCCAGAGAGTCTCCAAGAAGCAGAAAAGGAAAAGTCGAAACAGAAGATGACCCATCTGAACCATTATTACCTCTACCAGATCACACACGTGGTCCCTCCGAACGGAGCCAATTCAGTTCGGAAGTTCAAACTGTTAAATCCATGGAAGGACTATTGAATGAGTCACTCCAGCAACGTGAACCGACTACACCACAGAGATTGAATCTGTGAACTGTTTTCCGCAGAGACTGAATCTGTGATCTGTTTTGACATGAAGTTATCTGTGTATCTATGTTATTCTGTTATGTAAACCTGAAGTTATATATGTATATATGTTATTACGTTATGTTAAATGGGGAGATGACTGTAAAGCTAGGAAGGGAGGAATGTTGTGTATGTAATATGTGTGCTACTTTGAACCTATGGACAGGACTGCACTACTTGTAGGGCGTAGTGATACGCAGTACCACTCCTGGCCATAGGGGTATAAATAGTACTGTGGGTACTGATCTCCCCTCAGTTCCCGCCTGTGGGCATGAAGTAAAGACCTACGTGCAGTCCCTACCTCCAACCAGTAAAGACCTGTTTGAGTTATACGTTTAAGTCTTTGTGTTAATTGTTCATAACAATACACATACTTAACAGTAGGGGCTGGAGGAGGTTACAGAGATAGGGGTGTAGGGGCTGGAGGAGGTTACAGAGATAGGGAGGGTTGTAGGGGCTGGAGGAGGTTACAGAGATAGGGAGGGTTGTAGGGGCTGGAGGAGGTTACAGAGATAGGGAGGGTTGTAGGGGCTGGAGGAGGTTACAGAGATAGGGAGGGTTGTAGGGGCTGGAGGAGGTTACAGAGATAGAGGGGGTTGTAGGGGCTGGAGGAGGTTACAGCGAAAGGAAGGGTTGTTGGGGCTGGAGGAGGTTACAGAGATAGGGAGGGTTGTAGGGGCTGGAGGAGATTACAGAGTTAGGGAGGGTTGTAGGGGCTGCAGGAGGTTACAGAGATAGGCAGGGTTGTAGGGGGCTGGAGGAGGTTACAGAGATAGGGAGGGTTGTAGGGGCTGGAGGAGGTTACAGAGATAGGGAGGGTTGTAGGGGCTGGAGGAGGTTACAGAGATAGGGAGTGTTGCAGGGGCTGGAGGAGGTTACAGAGATAGGGAGGGTTGTTGGGGCTGGAGGAGGTTACGGAGATAGGGAGGGTTGTCGGGGCTGGAGGAGGTTACAGAGATACGGAGGGTCGTAGGGGCTGGAGGAGGTTACAGAGATAGGGAGGGGTGTAGGGGCTGGAGGAGGTTACAGAGATAGGGTGGGTTGTAGGGGCTGGAGGAGGTTACAGAGATAGGGAGGGTTGTAGGGGCTGGAGGAGGTTACAGAGATAGGGAGGGTTGTAGGGGCTGGAGGAGGTTACAGAGATAGGGAGGGTTGTAGGGGCTGGAGGAGATTACAGAGATAGGGAGGGGTGTAGGGGCTGGAGGAGCTTACAGAGATAGGGAGGGGTGTAGAGGCTGGAGGAGGCTACAGAGATAGGGAGGGTTGTAGGGGCTGGAGGAGGTTACAGTGATTGGGAGGGTTGTAGGGGCTGGAGGAGGTTACAGAGATAGGGAGGGTTGTAGGGGCTGGAGGAGGTTACAGAGATAGGGAGGGTTGTAGGGGCTGGAGGAGGTTACAGAGATAGGGAGGGTTGTAGGTGCTGGAGGAGGTTACAGAGATAGAGGGGGTTGTAGGGGCTGGAGGAGGTTACAACGATAGGGAGGGTTGTAGGGGCTGGAAGAGGTTACAGAGATAGGGAGGGTTGTAGGGGCTGGAGGAGGTGACAGAGATAGGGAGGGTTGTAGGGGCTGGAGGAGGTTACAGAGATAGGGAGGGTTGTAGGGGCTGGAGGAGGTTACAGAGATAGGGAGGGTTGTCGGGGCTGGAGAAGGTTACAGAGATAGGGGTGTAGGGGCTGGAGGAGGTTTCAGAGATAGGGAGGGTTGTAGGAGCTGGAGGAGGTTACAGAGATAGGGAGGGTTGTAGGGGCTGGAGGAGGTTACAGAGATAGGGAGGGTTGTAGGGGCTGGAGGAGGTTACAGAGATAGGGAGGGTTGTCGGGGCTGGAGGAGGTTACAGAGATAGGGAGGGTTGTAGGGGCTGGAGGAGGTTACAGAGATAGAGGGGGTTGTAGGGGCTGGAGGAGGTTACAGCGATAGGGAGAGTTGTAGGGGCTGGAGGAGGTTACAGAGATAGGGAGGGTTGTCGGGGCTGGAGGAGGTTACAGAGATAGGGAGGGTTGTAGGGGCTGGAGGAGATTGCAGAGATAGGGAGGGTTGTAGGGGCTGGAGGAGATTACAGAGTTAGGGAGGGTTGTAGGGGCTGGAGTAGGTTACAGAGATAGGGAGGGTTGTAGGGGGCTGGAGGAGGTTACAGAGATAGGGAGGGTTGTAGGGGCTGGAGGAGGTTACAGAGATAGGGAGGGTTGTAGGGTCTGGAGGAGGTTACAGAGATAGAGGGGGTTGTAGGGGTTGGAGGAGGTTACAGCGATAGGGAGGTTTGTAGGGGCTAGAGGAGGTTACAGAGATAGGGAGGGTTGTAGGGGCTGGAGGAGGATACAGAGATAGGGAGGGTTGTATGGGCTAGAGGAGGTTACAGAGATAGGGAGGGTTGTAGGGGCTGGAGGAGATTACAGAGTTAGGGAGGGTTGTAGGGGCTGGAGGAGGTTACAGAGATAGGGAGGGTTGTAGGGGGCTGGCGGAGGTTACAGCGATGGGGGGGGTGTAGGGGCTGGAGGAGGTTACAGAGATAGGGAGGGTTGTAGGGGCTGGAGGAGGTTACAGCGATAGGGAGGATTGTAGGAGCTGGAGCAGGTTACAGAGATAGGGAGGGTTGTAGAGGCTGGAGGAGGTTACAGAGATAGGGAGGGTTGTAGGGGCTGGAGGAGGTTACAGAGATAGGGAGGGTTGTAGGGGCTGGAGGAGGTTACAGAGATAGGGAGGGTTGTAGGGGCTGGAGGAGGTTACAGCGATAGGGAGGGTTGTAGGGGCTGGAGGAGGTTACAGAGATAGGGAGGGGTGTAGGGGGCTGGAGGAGGTTACAGAGATAGGGAGGGTTGTAGGGGCTGGAGGAGGTTACAGAGATAGGGAGGGTTGTAGGGGCTGGAGGAGGTTTCAGAGATAGGGAGGGTTGTAGGGGCTGGAGGAGGTTACAGAGATAGGGAGGGGTGTAGGGGGCTGGAGGAGGTTACAGAGATAGGGAGGGTTGTAGGGGCTGGAGGAGGTTACAGAGATAGGGAGGGTTGTAGGGGCTGGAGGAGGTTACAGAGATAGGGAGGGTTGTAGGGGCTGGAGGAGGTTACAGATATAGGGAGGGTTGTCGGGGCTGGAGGAGGTTACAGAGATAGGGGTGTAGGGGCTGGAGGAGGTTACAGAGATAGGGAGGGTTGTAGGAGCTGGAGGAGGTTACAGAGATAGGGAGGGTTGTAGGGGCTGGAGGAGGTTACAGAGATAGGGAGGGTTGTAGGGGCTGGAGGAGGTTACAGAGATAGGGAGGGTTGTCGGGGCTGGAGGAGGTTACAGAGATAGGGAGGGTTGTAGGGGCTGGAGGAGGTTACAGAGATAGAGGGGGTTGTAGGGGCTGGAGGAGGTTACAGCGATAGGGAGAGTTGTAGGGGCTGGAGGAGGTTACAGAGATAGGGAGGGTTGTCGGGGCTGGAGGAGGTTACAGAGATAGGGAGGGTTGTAGGGGCTGGAGGAGATTGCAGAGATAGGGAGGGTTGTAGGGGCTGGAGGAGATTACAGAGTTAGGGAGGGTTGTAGGGGCTGGAGTAGGTTACAGAGATAGGGAGGGTTGTAGGGGGCTGGAGGAGGTTACAGAGATAGGGAGGGTTGTAGGGGCTGGAGGAGGTTACAGAGATAGGGAGGTTTGTAGGGGCTGGAGGAGGTTACAGAGATAGAGGGGGTTGTAGGGGCTGGAGGAGTTTACAGCGATAGGGAGGTTTGTAGGGGCTGGAGGAGGTTACAGAGATAGGGAGGGTTGTAGGGGCTGGAGGAGGATACAGAGATAGGGAGAGTTGTATGGGCTGGAGGAGGTTACAGAGATAGGGAGGGTTGTCGGGGCTGGAGGAGATTACAGAGTTAGGGAGGGTTGTAGGGGCTGGAGGAGGTTACAGAGATAGGGAGGGTTGTAGGGGGCTGGAGGAGGTTACAGAGATAGGGACGGGTGTAGGGGCTGGAGGAGGTTACAGAGATAGGGAGGGTTGTAGGGGCTGGAGGAGGTTACAGCGATAGGGAGGATTGTAGGAGCTGGAGGAGGTTACAGAGATAGGGAGGGTTGTAGAGGCTGGAGGAGGTTACAGAGATAGGGAGGGTTGTAGGGGCTGGAGGAGGTTACAGAGATAGGGAGGGTTGTAGGGGCTGGAGGAGGTTACAGAGATAGGGAGGGTTGTAGGGGCTGGAGGAGGTTACAGCGATAGGGAGGGTTGTAGGGGCTGGAGGAGGTTACAGAGATAGGGAGGGGTGTAGGGGGCTGGAGGAGGTTACAGAGATAGGGAGGGTTGTAGGGGGCTGGAAGAGGTTACAGAGATAGGGAGGGTTGTAGGGGCTGGAGGAGGTTACAGAGATAGCGAGGGTTGTAGGGGCTGGAGGAGGTTACAGAGATAGTGAGGGTTGTAGGGGGCTGGAGGAGGTTACAGAGATAGGGAGGGGTGTAGGGGCTGGAGGAGGTTACAGAGATAGGGAGGGTTGTAGGGGCTGGAGGAGGTTACAGAGATAGGGAGGGTTGTAGGGGCTGGAGGAGGTTACAGAGATAGGGAGGGTTGTAGGGGCTAAAGGAGGTTACAGAGATAGGGAGGGTTGTAGGGGCTGGAGGAGGTTACAGCGATAGGGAGGGTTGTAGGGGCTGGAGGAGGTTACAGAGATAGGGAGGGGTGTAGGGGGCTGGAGGAGGTTACAGAGATAGGGAGGGTTGCAGGGGGCTGGAAGAGGTTACAGAGATAGGGAGGGTTGTAGGGGCTGGAGGAGGTTACAGAGATAGGGAGGGTTGTAGGGGCTGGAGGAGGTTACAGAGATAGGGAGGGGTGTAGGGGGCTGGAGGAGGTTACAGAGATAGGGAGGGTTGTAGGGGCTGGAGGAGGTTACAGAGATAGGGAGGGTTGTAGGGGCTGGAGGAGGTTACAGAGGTAGGGAGGGTTGTAGGGGCTGGGGGAGGTTACAGAGATAGGGAGTGTTGTAGGGGCTGGAGGAGGTTACAGAGATAGGGAGGATTGTAGGGGGCTGGAGGAGGTTACAGAGATAGGGAGGGTTGTAGGGGCTGGAGGAGGTTACAGAGATAGGGAGGGTTGTAGGGGCTGGAGGAGGTTACAGAGATAGGGAGGGTTGTAGGGACTGGAGGAGGTTACAGAGATAGTGAGGGTTGTAGGGGGCTGGAGGAGGTTACAGTGATAGGGAGGGTTGTAGGGGCTGGTGGAGGTTACAGAGATAGGGAGGGTTGTCGGGGCTGGATGAGGTTACAGAGATAGGGAGGGTTGTCGTGGGCTGGAGGAGGTTACAGAGATAGGGAGGGGTGTAGGGGCTGGAGGAGGTTAGAGAGATAGTGAGTGTTGTAGGGGCTGGAGGAGGTTACAGAGATAGGGAGGGTTGTAGGGGCTGGAGGAGGTTACAGAGATAGGGAGGGTTGTAGGGGTTGGATGGGGTTACAGAGATAGTGAGGGTTGTAGGGCCTGGAGGAGTTTACAGAGATAGGGAGGGTTGTAGGGGCTGGAGGAGGTTACAGAGATAGGGGGGGTTGTACGGGCTGGAGGAGGTTACAGAGATAGGGAGGGTTGTCGGGGCTGGAGGAGGTTACAGAGATAGTGAGGGTTGTAGGGGGCTGGAGGAGGTTACAGAGATTGGGAGAGGGGGTGAGGAAGTCACGGAGGGATTTGAACACGAAGATGTGAGTTTTAAAATCGAGGCGTTGCCGGTCTGGGAGCCAGTGTAGGACAGCGAGCACAGAGGGTGCTGGGGGAACTGGACTTGGTGCGAGTTCGGACACGGGGCAGCAGAGTTTTAGGATGAGCTGAAGCTTGTGGAGGGTGGAAGGTGGGAGTTCGGCCAGGAGAGTGTCGGAACGAAACTCACCTTGATGTTGCTATTGGGATCTTGCTGTGCGCCTACCGATTGCTGCGCGCACAGCGCGCTCTGGGACGTTTCTGAATGAGACAGGACGAAGTTCCGGGTTTCTTTCTCGCTGAGCCTGCAGCTTGCCATCCCGGCCTCTTGGTGTCATTGTTGACCACTGTTGCCGAGAATGGCTTGTGGTTGCCCAGCCCAGTGCCAACCGCCCCTCCTCGGGCCTGTCCCGTCTCCCTCGCAGTGGCACTGCGCCGTTCTGGCATCAAAACCCTTTCCCGTGAGACTCGCTTCCTGAGGGAGCGCCGCACTGTCGGAGGGGCGGTACTGAGGGAGCGCCACACTGTCGGAGGGGCGGTACTGAGGGAGCGCCGCACTATCGGAGGGGCAGTACTGAGGGAGCACCGCACTGTCGGAGGGGCAGTACTGAGGGAGCGCCGCACTATCAGAGGGGCAGTACTGAGGGAGCACCGCACTGTCGGAGGGGTGGTACTGAGGGAGCGCCGCACTGTCGGAGGGGCAGTACTGAGGGAGCGCCGCACCGTCGGAGGGGTGGTACTGAGGGAGCGTCGCACTGTTGGAGGGGCAGTACTGAGGGAGCGCTGCACTGTCGGAGGGGCAATACTGAGGGAGCGCCACACTGTCAGAGGGGCGGTACTGAGGGAGCGCCGCACTGTCGGTGGAGCGGTACTGAGGGAGCAGCGCACTGTCGGAGGGGCGGTACTGAGGGAGTGCTGCACTGTCGGAGGGGCAGTACTGAGGGAGCGCCGCACTGTCGGAGGGGCGGTACTGAGGGAGCGCTGCACTGTCGGAGGGGCAGTACTGAGAGACCGCCGCACTGTCGGAGGGGTGGTACTGAGGGAGCGCCGCACTGTCGGAGGGGCAGTACTGAGGGAGCGCCGCACCGTCGGAGTGGTAGTACTGAGGGAGCACCGCCTTGTCGGAGGGACAGTACTGAGGGAGCGCAGCACAGTCGGAGGAGCAGTACTAAGGGAGCGCCGCATTGTCGGGGGGCAGTACTGAGGGAGCGCGCACTGTCGGAGGGGCAGTACTGAGGGAGCACCGCACTGTCGGAGGGGCGGTACTGAGGGAGCGCCGCACTGTCGGAGGGGCAATACTGAGGGAGCGCCGCACTGTCGGAGGGTCAGCACTGAGGGAGCGTCGCACTGTTTGAGGGGCAGTACTGAGTGAGCGCCGCACTGTCGGGGGGCAGTACTGAGGGAGCACCGCACTGTCAGAGCGGCCGTCTTTTGGGACGAGGCATTAAACCCGAGGCACCGTCTGCCCTCTCAGGTGGATGTAAAAGATCCCACGGCCACTATTGGAAGAGGAACAGGGGGGTGTTCTCCCCGGTGCCCTTGGGCCGATATTTATCCTTTGACCAACATCACTAAAACAGATGCTCTGTTCATAAAAACATAGAGGATAGGAGCAGGAGTAGGCCATTCGGCCCCTCGAGCTTGCTCCACCATTTAATGAGATCATCCAAATTCAGTACCCTGTCCCTGCCTTCTCCCCATATCCCTTGATCCCTTTAGCCTTAAGGAATATATCTAACTCCTTCTTGAATATATTTAATGAATTGGCCTCAACTGCCTTCTGTGGTAGAGAATTCCACAGGTTCACCACTCTCTGGGTGAAGAAATTCCTCCTCTGTCTTAAATGGCTTACCCCTTATCCTTAGACTGTGACCCCTGGTTCTGGTCTCCCCGACCATCGGGAACATCCTTCCTGCATCTCGTCTGTCTAGTCCTGTCAGAATTTTATAAGTTTCAATGAGTTCCCCTCTCATTCTTCTAAACTCCAGCGAGTATAAGCCCAATCGACCCAATCTCTCCTCATGCGTCATTCCTGCCATCCCAGGTATCAGCCTGGTGAATCTTCGTTGCACTCCCTCCATGGCAAGAACATCCTTCCTCAGATAAGGTGACCAAAACTGCACACAATACTCAAGGGCCTAGAAATTCAGTTGTTTGCGCCAGCCGCTAGCGCCTTAGGAGGAGGAGAAGTGGGGCGCTAAGCGGCTCGTGCCCGGGCGCGGCGTGATCTGCGCCTCTCGCGAACTTCAGTTAAGATATAGTGGCGGCGCAAAACCTTTGCGCGCGCTCAGCTGCGCGCGCAGATCCTGACGTCATTTCATGGTGCAACGCCCTTTGAGCGCCCCGAACCGGAAATTCAATGGCGCCGGCCTATTGTGCGCCTGGCGCCCCCAGCGACTGGTAGAGGGGAACGGTTCCCAGCCGCTGCGGGGCGCGGGGGGCGCTAATTAAAGGGGACTCCTCCTGCAGTATAAATGGCAGCCATTTTGCTCCACTCCTTCTTTGTGAGAGACGGATATTTGGAGAGAGACAAAGGTAGAGAGCTTTCTGGTTTGGCTCAACACTCGCACAGGTACTTGTGGCTTCAGGCCACAGCTTTGCACTTGTCTTTAACTTCAGAGTCATAGCATTGATTGGAAACATATAATGGGGGCTGCAATGGGTGGAAACGTTGGGCTTCTCCATTGCATTCAAAGGGCTCAGAGACGCCGTGAGAGAGTGCCAGTTATGGCCAGACGGAGAAGGGCCAACAGGCGTCGGCACAGGAGGCCTTACCCACCCAGGGTATACCGCCAGCAGTTCTCATATCTGATCATGTCTGAGGAGCAGTGTGTTCGGAGGCTGCGATTCCGAAGGGCGGTGGTCACTGAGATCTGCCACCTGCTTCGCGGAGATCTGCAGCCACAGCTGAGGAGCAGGACGTCTCTGTCGGTGGCAGTGAAGGTGACGGTGGCTCTCAACTTCTATGCCACCGGCTCCTTCCAATCCGCTACTGGGGACATTTCCAACATCTCCCAGTTCGCAGTACATTGCTGCATCCGCCAGGTGACCAATGCCCTTTTCAGAAGGAGACGTAAGTTCATCTCCTTCCCCATGACCGTGGACAAGCAGCAAGAGCGTGCAATGGGCTTTGCAGCATTTGCGGGCTTCCCCATGGTGCAGGGCACCATTGACTGCACGCATGTGGCTTTGCGGGCACCTCTAGAGAATTCCGCAACCGGAAGGGCTACCATTCGCTCAACGTGCAGTTGGTGTGTGACCACAGGCAGCTCATCCTAGCTGTCAATGCCCGCTTTCCAGGCAGCAGCCACGATGCCTTCATCCTGCGCCAGACTTCTGTGGCAGACATGTTCGAGGCCCAGCCTCACCCACGAGGATGGCTTCTCGGGGACAAAGGCTATCCTTTGTGCACCTGGCTGATGACCCCGCTCCCTGTGCCCAGCACCCCTGCTGAAGAGGGATACAATGACAGCCATCAAGCAACCAGGAACATCATTGAGCAAACAATCAGCGTGCTGAAGCAACGGTTCCGCTGTCTAGATTGTTCCGGGGGAGCCCTACAGTACTCGCCTGAGCGAGTCTCCCACTTCGTTGTCGTGTGCTGCATGCTGCACAACCTGGCTATCCGCAGGACTCAGCCACTGCCAGCAGACACTGGAGGACCACCAGAGGAGGAGGAGGAGGAGGAGGAGGAGGACCAGCACAGGAGGGAGGCAGAAAGTGCAAGGGCCGCCCAGCGGCGGCTTATTGCAAGTCGGTTCTAGGCCCCCTCTCAGGGAATGGCTTGTGCCAATGGCAGAAGATGAATGTAGCCGCTCCACAAGCCCTCAGCCAATCAAGGCAGCCAAGACTTCCAAAAGAAAGCATGCACAGTGCGATTTAAGAATTTTTTTTACTGTGATACCTCTGTGCCCTTCCCACATGACAAACTAATGGAGAGAACCCCCCCCCAAAACACAAATACAGCAGTCTCGGCCTTTACAAGTAAAACAAATATACCAGTCTCGGCCTTTAAATATGAGACAAATACACCAGTCTCGGCCTTTATATATAAAACAAAACATTTGGCCACACCTTCTACTTTTTCCCCTGCGAGGGTGATCCGTTTTGCTTCCATGACTGGCCCCTACCCGCCCTGCAGCTCCTCCTCAATGGGACCCCAGTGGCTGCAGCAAGGCTGGGGGAAGGCTGCTGAGGGTCAGATGGTGAGACGCCAGATGCCCTTGGGGGTCGGCCTGGACCAGCTCTGGGCCTGGAGGGGCCGGCTGCTGACTGCTCCAACTCTGCTTGGGCGGCAGCAGTCTGTCCAACAGCTGGTGGCAGCTGCAATGGAGGAGTGACAGTGTTGGCTGCAGGAATGCTGCCAACCTGACAGATCACAGGCACTCCCTGGTCGGCTGATACACTGGCACTCGCACAGGCCAGCACTGCAGCATGCGCAGCAATCTGCTGAGGCACAGACTGCTGGGCTGCTGCGGCACGGCGAGTGCCCCGGCGATGCCTGGCCGATCCAGCGACGACACAAAGCTGGATGGGAGGGTAAGCTGTGAGGAGGATGTCGTGAAACTCCAGTACGATTTGGACAGGTTGGGTGATTGGGCAGAAACATGTCAAATGCACTATAATGTGGATAAATGTGAGGTTATCCACTTTGGTGGCAAAAACAGGAAGGCAGATTATTATTTGAATGGCAATAGATTGGGAGAAGGGGAAGTGCAATGAGACCTGGGTGTCCTTGTGCACCAGTCGCTGAAGGTAAGCATGCAGGTGCAGCAGGCGGTTAAGAAGGCAAATGGTATGTTGGCCTTCGTAGCAAGAGGGTTCGAGTACAGGAACAAGGATGTCTTGCTGCAGTTGTACAGGGCCTTGGTGAGACCACACCTTGAGTATTGTGTACAGTTTTGGTCGCCTTATCTGAGGAAGGATGTTCTTGCCATGGAGGGAGTGCAGCGAAGATTCACCAGGCTGATACCTGGGATGGCAGGAATGACGTATGAGGAGAGATTGTGCCGATTGGGCTTGTACTCGCTGGAGTTTAGAAGACTGAGAGGGGATCTCATCGAAACTTATAAAATTCTGTCAGGCCTGTACAGACTAGATGCAGGAAGGATGTTTCTGATGGCCGGGGAGTCCAGAACCAGGGGTCATAGTCTAAGGATAAGGGGTAAGCCATTTAGGACTGAGATGAGGAGGAATTTCTTCACCCAGAGAGTGGTGAACCTGTGGAATTCTCTACCACAGAAGGCAGTTGAGGCCAGTTCATTAAATATATTCAAGAAAGAGTTGGATATATTTCTTAAGACTAAAGGGATCAAGGGATATGGGGAGAAGGCAGGAACAGGGTACTGAATTTGGATGATCAGCCATGATCTCATTGAATGGCGGAGCAGGCTCGAAGGGCCGAATGGCCTACTCCTGCTCCTATCTGTAGTGTATGTACCCGTCTACCCTTAAGGAAATTATTGTATGTAACCGTTCACCTTTAAGGGAACTACTTTAAGTGTGGCACTACTTGTTTGGCTTCTGTATACTGTAATACCGACAGTGACCACACCAGTATATAAGTGTTGTGACAGGATAACTGGGGCAGATTCGCCCGGACCTTCGAATAGTAAAGACCTGTTTGTTGTTATTTCTGAAGTCTGTGTATTTATTAACTGCACAACCCACAGACTTTACAGTGGCGACGAGTCCGATCGTACCCTGCGGCAAGATTACCAAAGCAACGAAGAGCGTCGAAGAGAGGCAACCGCCCTCGTCGTGCTGCTGGAAGAAAACACGAGGCTGCAGCAGGAGAAAGGTGGAAGACTTTAGCAACAAAAGCTTCCGTCTGCAACAGGCACTGACTACCCTTCTACCATGGTACGGAGTGAGCCGATCAGCAGGGAACAAGGCGGCCGAAGAGACTGTGAGTAGGGGAAGGTGTAGAGAATATCCGGAGGATAAGGGCAGAGCACTCGACCTCGGTCGAGGGGGGAACGGAGCCGGTCAAAAGTCGGGTCCAACGGCGTCGGGTGACAGCCGGACCGCGATCGGTGGGGAAAATCCGGGCAGCGGCCGCAGCCACGAAGCGCTGAGCCTGCGAGTAGGCGCGGGAAGAGAAACCCAGCCGCAGCCGGGGAGGGAAACACCGGTCTGCGAGAGGGCTGGGGAGGCGAACGGGAACCGTGCGGGTGAGAGCCGGGTGCGGAGAGAGAGACTGCGAGGAGCCAGTCCAGCGGCTGAGCTGTTCTCCACCAACGGGGTACTCAGAGCCGGCAAAACCGAACGTGCGGGAGTGGGAGAGAGACACAGCCGAAAACGGGGTGAGAGACTGCGCGAGAGCCAGTCCAGCGGCTGAACTGTCCTCCGTTAACGGGGTGTACCCAGGGCCGGTAGAGCCGTGCGGGCGGGAGGAGAAGACAGAGCCGAGTAGGGGGAGCTGTGCGAGAGCCAGCCCAGCGGCTGAACCTGTCCGCTGCGGGGAAAGCGTACCCCTTCCACCAGGAAGAAACGCGGGAAGCCGCCATTAGGCGGAGGAGCCGACAGAAGCGGGAAACCGCCATTGAAGTGGGCGGGGAGAGAAAGGAAGAGCGGGAAACCGCCAAATTCGCGGGAAAAGCCGCCATCTTAGAAAAAAAAATACATAAGAATTTAAAGAAATATTTGTGTTGTACCCAAAGAAAGGAAGATGCCTAAGCGTGGGGACAGCAATGATTTTAACTCCGAAATAGAAGACTGGCCCACGTACGTGGAACGTATTGAGATACATTGTAAGGCTAACAAAATAGCTAAGGAGGAAAAAGCTGTAACCTTAATTAACATGATGGGTGCGAAAACATTCGGGTTGTTGAAACATCTTCTCTCTCCAGCTAAACCGGCGGATCAGACTTTCGAGGATATAGTAGCGGTGCTGAAGGATCACTTGAACCCCACACCGTTGAAGCTGGCTGAACGATTCAGATTCTATGCGAGAACGCAGAAGAAAGACGAAAGCAACGCGGAATACTTGGTCGAACTGCGGAGGCTAGCGAAACACTGCCAGTTCGGAGGGAATCTGACAGAGGCACTGCGAGACAAGTTCGTATGTGGATTGTCCAAAGAAGGGACGCAAAAGCGACTACTGGAAGAGAACAACCTCACACTTGACAGGGCTGTCCTTATAGCCGCATCATACGAAGCCGCAGCAAAAGGAACGGCGGTAATGCAGCGGAAGGCGGTGGCACTAGGGGTGGATCACATCACCTCGAGGACTACGAAATGCTATCGTTGTGGGAAGACAACACACGACCAGAAGCGTTGCTGGGGTAAAAACCAAGAATGCCGGAAATGTGGCAAGATCGGGCACATAGCTAAAGTGTGCCGGTCAGGAACGATGTACAACAATAACGAGTCCTCACAAAAATGGTACAGAAAGGTACAAGAGGCGACTAGGAAGAGTCTGAAGGAACAGAAGTCGGACTCACACTCCAAACACAAAGGACTGGACAGTCTGAGAATCCACAACGTGAGCAATGAAGCCGACCGACAAACTATTTGGATAACGTTACAGATTGAGAAGGTCCAAGTAAAAATGGAAGTAGACACCGGATCGGCGTTGACTGTCATGAATAAGCATGACTATAAAAAGTTTTTCAAGCATATTCCACTACGGAATACGGATCTAGTGCTGCAGACATACACGGGGCACAAAGTATTCCCCATCGGAAAACTAGAGGTTAAGGTGAGATACCAGGATAAAGTTCACCACCGGTTAGATCTGTATGTGTTGCCTGAGGGAGGTCCACCACTTCTGGGACGAGAGTGGATCCGAAAAATAAAGATGGACTGGCATGCACTAAACACCATGACGGTGGAGTCCGAAAAAGAGGATGTCAAACCTGAACGGTTGTCCAGAATATTAGACGAAGCTAAAGAGGTATTCCAGCAAGGACTGGGAACGCTGCGAGGTATTAAAGCAAAGGTCAAGATTGCAGAACATGCAAGCCCAAAGTTTTTTAAGGCCAGATCGGTACCGTACGCAATACGACCAGCAGTGGAGGCAGAACTAGAAGAACTTGAACGATCAGGGGTTCTGTCAAAAGTAGACTGGAGTGAGTGGGCCACGCCCATTGTTCCCGTCATGAAATCCTCACCAAGTAATAAGCCAGGGGGACCGGGGAAGGTCCGTATCTGTGGAGATTTCAAGATCACAGTGAATCCGGTACTTCACACGGTACAATACCCGCTTCCGCGGATTGAAGATATTTTTGCTTCATTGGCTGGAGGGAAGCACTTCACGAAGATAGACTTGGCTCAGGCATATTTACAGATGGAGGTTGAGGAAGAGTCACGCCAATACCTCACCATCAACACTCACAGAGGCTTGTATCGCTATAATAGACTGGTCTTTGGAGTAGCTTCGGCGCCAGCAATTTGGCAGAGGGCCATGGAACAGGTGTTACAAGGAATTCCAAGCATGCAGTGCTACTTAGATGATATTCTAATCACGGGAAAAGATGAGGAAGAACACCTCACGAATTTGAAACTGGTACTCACCAGGTTGAAGGAGTATGGCCTTCGGGTTAATCGCAAGAAGTGTGAGTTCTTCCAAAAACGGATCTCATACTGCGGTCATGTCATTGACCGAGAGGGACTACATAAGTCACCGGAAAAGATAGAAGCGGTCATGAAGGCCCCCGCTCCAGGAAACGTGTCACAGCTAAGGTCATTCTTGGGGTTGATTAATTATTATCACAAGTTTCTGCCAAATTTATCTACGGTGCTGCATCCGCTAAATGAGCTGTTGCGGAAAGAAACACCATGGAGGTGGAGTGAAGAATGCAAAAAGGCTTTTCGCAGGAGCAAGGAGTTGATTACCTCTGAAGAAGTGTTGGCTCATTTCAACCCAGCATTACCCCTTCGGCTAGCTTGTGATGCTTCCCTGTACGGAATTGGGGCAGTACTTTCGCACAGACTACCAAATGGCTCGGAAAGGCCGGTGGCATTCGCGTCCCGATCATTGACACCAGCGGAACGAAATTACGCCCAGATAGATAGGGAGGCCCTCAGTCTTGTGTGGGGCGTGAAGAAATTCAACCATTACCTGCAGTGTAAGAGGTTCACATTGCTGACGGACCACCAGCCGTTGGTGTCCATATTCAACCCAAACAAGGCCGTTTCTACCATGACGGCACAAAGGTTACAAAGATGGTCAGTTTTACTTGGGGTACACCAGTATGATATTGAATACAAACGGTCCAAACAGCATGGAAACGCTGATGGGCTATCACGCTTGCCATTGCCGATGGTAGAAGAAGCGAGGACAGTGGACCCAGTAGAGTTGTTCCACTCATCAATAGTGGAGTGTCTGCCGATAACAAACTCAATGATTGAGAATGAGACAAGGAATGACCCGACTCTTTCATGAGTCTATGATTTAACGGTGGAGGGATGGCCAGCACAGTGCGAACCAACACTGCAAGCATTCTCACAGAGGAAAGAACAACTGTCAGTGTGTCGAGGAACCCTGATGTGTGGGTCTAGAGTGGTGATTCCACCCAAACTCCAAAAGAAGGTACTCAAGGAGCTGCATGAAGGACACCTGGGTGGCGTAAAGATGAAGAATCTAGCAAGGGCGTTTGTGTGGTGGCCAGGCATCGATGGGGACATAGAGGAGATCACGAAGAATTGCCTAGGATGTCAGAGGGTTCAGAATGCGCCACCACAGGCTCCTCTGCACCCATGGGAGTGGCCCTCATCTCCCTGGCAAAGAGTACACATCGACTTTGCTGGTCCATTTATGGACTCGATGTTCCTAATAGCGGTGGATGCCCACTCCAAGTGGCCAGAAGTAATTAAGATGACCACCACCACGACGGAAAAAACCATCACGGTGTTAAGGACTATGTTTGCTCGGAATGGCCTGCCAGAACAGATCTGTTCTGACAATGGACCGCAATTTGTATCTGAGGAATTTAAGAAATTCTTAAAGAGCAATGGAGTTAAACATTACACGTCAGCCCCATACCATCCCGCCTCCAATGGATTGGCTGAAAGGTTTGTCCAGACCTTCAAGAAGGCCGTAAAGGCCATGAGTAATGAAGACATAAGTTTACAGCATAAGGTGGATAGTTTTTTGTTGGCATACCGAAATGCAACCCATGCGGTCACAAATCAAACTCCCGCGATGATGTTTTGTAATAGACGCCTACGATGTCGGCTGGATTTACTCAAGCCAAATGTCAGAAGGGACGTAGAGAACCGGCAATTCCAGGGCATGAACGAAAGGGCCACTAGATCCTTCCAGACCGGTCAACGAGTTTTGGCCTGGGACTATCGTACTGAGAAATGGCAGCCTGGAACGATTGGAAAAAGGCTAGGCCCGTTGATGTACACTGTGGACATTGGAGACAATATAATAAGGCGCCATGTTGACCAGATCATAGGGTCCGCCACAAATGGGCAACCGACTTCACCACCTTACCCGGATAAGGTTGAGACTGAGTTACCCAGAACACCTACGTCCGATCTGGTAGTTCTGGAGTCAGAGGAACCTGACACTGTGCTTCGAGCCGATTCAACTTTACCAGAAACACCTACTAGCCCGCTTGGAATGACGACACCACTGCGGCGTTACCCGGACAGAATCCGGAAACCTCCCGAAAGACTGAATCTATGAACTGTCTTAAATAAATCTGTATATATATATGTGATAATGTATGTCCACTATGGACTCAGTATGTTGAAAGCTAAAAAGGGAGGATTGTAGTGTATGTACCCGTCTACCCTTAAGGAAATTATTGTATGTAACCGTTCACCTTTAAGGGAACTACTTTAAGTGTGGCACTACTTGTTTGGCTTCTGTATACTGTAATAACGACAGTGACCACACCAGTATATAAGTGTTGTGACAGGATAACTGGGGCAGATTCGCCCGGACCTTCGAATAGTAAAGACCTGTTGTTATTTCTGAAGTCTGTGTATTTATTAACTGCACAACCCACAGACTTTACACTATCTTCTATGTTTCTATGTGGCAGCAGTTAGTGCCCGTGTGGCCCTGGTCTGTGTCTGCATGACACCAGCCAGTGAATGCACGGCACGACTGAGCACTTGGCTAGAAGCCGCCTGTGAAGCAGCGAAGTCCTGCTGACTCCTAGCCTGTGCTGCCGCGATGTCCTGCAGACTCCTGGCTTGTGCTGCCCCGAATTCCTGTACACTCCTTGCCAGTGACTCTATGGAGTCAGGCATCCTTGCCACTGCAGCCATGAGCTCAGTGTGCCTGCGCTCAGCCTGGGCGCCCATTTCCGCTAGGAGCCGCACCTCCTCTGCGCTCACCGTAGCAGGACTGGAGGCCGCACTCACCCTCCGGGGAGAAGGCCGCTGAGCTTCCCCACCCCTCCCGCGTTGCTGCAGCCCGCTGGGCCCCGGAGCTTCACTCTCCTCCGACCCTTCCCCCCTGCTCCCCTCCAGGGAAGACGTGTCACCATCATGGCCATGGGCTGCCTCGGCTGAGGGTGTCCCTGATGGGCAGGCTTCCTCTTCCTCCTCCTCTATGTCTGACTCGGACACAGTGCCAGCTTGAGGGGCCGCCTCCTCACCTGGCGAGTCACCATCTGAAAGCAGGGAGGCACAAGAGTTGCTTTAGAGTGAGGACAGGGCGGCAGCGAGGGAGGCATGAGTGCTGCTGTGCACTGCATTGGTTCGAGAGTGGCAAAGGATGCTGGCGTGAGGTGCAAGTGGAAAGGGAGAGGTCAAAAAGGTGATGACTTTACCATTGGTGCCCAGAACAGGGTCAGCATCTCCAGTGGCGACGGGGCCACTCAGCCGGCCTGCCATGATCCGCTCCACTCGCTGCTCTAGGTCGCTGAGCTGTTTCAGGTCAGGACGGCCTCCCCCGGTCTGTCGCTGCTGTCTTCTGTTAAGCGCCAGTTTGGCCTGCAAGAGAAAGGACAACCTCTAAGTACAGTGTCAAGCCCTGATCTTGCCCGCACTGCCTCCCATGGTCGATTAGCCCTGACAGTGTCAAGCCCTGATCTTGCCTGCACTGCGTCCCATGGTCGAATAGCCCTGACAGTGTCTAAAGTCCTGAATGCGCAAGTGCTTTTCATGACAGTCCCATAGCTGCTGGATGAGGGCTGGCCATTAGGGCTTTCAGACCCGTTTGGCCATAAAGTGAGGTGCACATGTAGGGATGAGGAGGATACTGGAAAGGGTACTCACCCTGACAACCCGAGTGAGGTCGTTGAATTTTTTCCGGCACTGGGTTGGTCTCCTGCCAACGACGCTGTTGGACGTGACCCTGTTTGCCACATCCCTCCGTGCTTTCCGATATTCGGCGGGCAGCGGCCTCCTGCCACCCTCAGGGAAGAGGATATGGCGCCTGCGGTCCACTGCGCCAACCAGCAGCCTCAGGTCACCCTCGCCGAAGCGCTGCGCTCTCTCCCTGACCTTCTCCATTCTCCTGGGCGTGGAGCTGTTCCAGAAGCAGTGTTCAGGCCTTGCCTTAGGGCTGCAATGTGCAGGGCGTGGCAGCCAAGCAATTCCACCCTCCCCCTTTAAGTGCTGACCGGCGCCTGACTGTCTGCCCTCAATCAGCAACTCGCCGCACCTGCGCTGCGCCCGCCTTCGGTGTTTGTGCCCCGGATCGCCGGCTTAGCGCCTAATGATAGTCGTGCATCGCCTGCTTTAGCGCAGCAGCAACCTCTTGGGGCGATGCAACTGAATATCGGCGAAGGTGGCGCTAAGTTGCGCCGGGCGCAAAAGTTAGCCAACGCCATGCTGTAGCGCCCCAAACGTGGCTATACTGAATTTCTAGGCCAAGGTGTGGTCTCATCAAGGCCCTGTACAACTGCAGCAAGACATCCTTGTTCCTGTACTCGAATCCTCTTGCTACAAAGTCCAACATACCATTTGCCTTCTTAACCGCCTGCTGCACCTGCATGCTTACCTTCAGCGACTGGTGCACAAGGACACCCAGGTCTCGTTGCACTTCCCCTTCTCCCAATCTATTGCCGTTTAGATAATAATCTGCCTTCCTGTTTTTGCCACCAAAGTGGATAACCTTGCATTTATCCACATTATATTGCATCTGCCAGGCTTCTGCTCAATCACCCAACCTGTCCAAATCATACTGGAGTTTCTCGGCATCCTCCTCACAGGACACACGCTCACCCAGCTTTGTGTCGTCTGCAAACTTGGAGATATTACATCAAGTTCCCTCATGCAGATCATTAATATATAATGTGAATAACTGGGGTCCTAGCACCGATCCCTGCGGTACCCCGCTAGTCACTGCCTGCCACTCGGAAAAACACCCGTTTATTCCAACTCTTTGCTTCCTGTCTGCCAACCAGTTCTCTATCCAAGTCAGTACCTTACCCCCAATCCCATGTGCCTTAACTTTACACGCTAATCTCTTATGCGGGACCTTATCGAAAGCATTCTGAAAGTCCAAATACACCACATCCACTGGTTCTCCCTTATCTATTCTACCAGTTACATCCTTAAAAAATTCCAGTCCCGCTTTAATTGTGTTCTTTTTAGTTGGGGAATGGAGTTGATTGGAGTCTCTCCATAGCACCGGCCGAGGAGCAGGGCGAGGCGAAGCAGAGGGGCTGCAGCGCCACTACTGGTGGGAGGCTGTAATTACGCTGTGACCCGCTGACACAGCAAGTTTCCGTTACCGCACAGCGGGCGCGTTCAGCCCGCTCAGCACATGCCGGGGGATGGAGCCTGGGTCTTTCCCGCTCTGTGCGTGCGGGGCTCAGTAGAGCACCGGGCAGTGCCTTAAACCATCGAGGCAGCAGAGGTCACACTCGCCTCCGCTCCAAGCAAGAAGCAAATTTCGTACAAAAGTAATCCTGACGCCAACGTAACCCTTAGTAAACCTACAGTTCTGAGCAGAGGACCATCTGCTCAAAGACTGTAATCTCTCATCTAATCCACCATCGACTGCAGTCAGTTTATGTCCACAACACAGAATAAAGCTCCCTCTGCACTGTCCCCATCAAACACTCCCAGGGCAGGTACAGCACGGGTTAGATAGAGAGTAAAGCTCCCTCTACACTGTCCCATCAAACACTCCCAGGGCAGGTACAGCACGGGTTAGATACAGAGTAAAGCTCCCTCTACACTGTCCCATCAAACACTCCCACAGCAGGTACAGCACGGGTTAGATACAGAGTAAAGCTCCCTCTACACTGTCCCATCAAACACTCCCAAGGCAGGTACAGCACGGGTTAGATACAGAGTAAAGCTTCCTCTACACTGTCCCCATTAAACACTCCCAGGGCAGGTACAGCACGGGTTAGATACAGAGTAAAGCTCCCTCTACACTGTCCCATCAAACATTCCCAGGGCAGGTACAGCACGGGTTAGATACAGAGTAAAGCTCCCTCTACACTGTCCCATCAAACACTCCCAGGGCAGGTACAGCACGGGTTAGATACAGAGTAAAGCTCCCTCTACACTGTCCCATCAAACACTCCCAGGGTAGGTACAGCATGGGTTAGATACAGAGTAAAGCTCCCTCTACACTGTCCCATCAAACACTCCCAGGGCAGGTACAGCACGGGTTAGATACAGAGTAAAGCTCCCTCTACACTGTCCCATCAAACACTCCCACAGCAGGTACAGCACGGGTTAGATACAGAGTAAAGCTCCCTCTACACTGTCCCATCAAACACTCCCAAGGCAGGTACAGCACGGGTTAGATACAGAGTAAAGCTTCCTCTACACTGTCCCCATTAAACACTCCCAGGGCAGGTACAGCACGGGTTAGATACAGAGTAAAGCTCCCTCTACACTGTCCCATCAAACATTCCCAGGGCAGGTACAGCACGGGTTAGATACAGAGTAAAGCTCCCTCTACACTGTCCCATCAAACACTCCCAGGGCAGGTACAGCACGGGTTAGATACAGAGTAAAGCTCCCTCTACACTGTCCCATCAAACACTCCCAGGGTAGGTACAGCATGGGTTAGATACAGAGTAAAGCTCTCTCTACACTGTCCCCATCAAACACTCCCAGGGCAGGTACAGCAGGGGTTAGATGCAGAGTAAAGCTCCCTCTACACTGTCCCCATCAAACACTCCCAGGGCAGGTACAGCACGGGTTAAATACAGAGTAAAGCTCCCTCTACACTGTCCCCATCAAACACTCCCAGGGCAGGTACAGCAGGGGTTAGATGCAGAGTAAAGCTCCCTCTACACTGTCCCATCAAACACTCCCAGGGCAGGTACAGCACGGGTTAGATACAGAGTAAAGCTCCCTCTACACTGTCCCATCAATCACTCCCAGGGCAGGTACAGCACGGGTTAGATACAGAGTAAAGCTCCCTCTACACTGTCCCATCAAACACTCCCAGGGCAGGTACAGCACGGGTTAGATACAGAGTAAAGCTCCCTCTACACTGTCCCATCAAACACTCCCAGGGCAGGTACAGCACGGGGTTAGATACAGAGTAAAGCTCCCTCTACACTGCCCCATCAAACACTCCCAGGGCAGGTACAGCACGGGTTAGATACAGAGTTTAAAAAAATTCATTGATGGGATGTGGGCGTCGCTGGCTAGGCCTGCATTTAGTGCCCATCCCTAATTGCCCTTGAGAAGATGGTGGTGAGCCGCCTTCTTGAACCGCTGCAGTCCATATGGTGTAGGTACACCCACAATGCTGTTAGGAAGGGAGTTCCAGGATTTTGGCCCAGCGACAGTGAAGGAACGGCGATACAGGTCCAAGTCAGGATGGTGTGTGGCTTGGAGGGGAACTTGTAGGTGGTGATGTTCCCATGCGTCTGCTGCCCTTGTCCTTCTAAGTGGTAGAGGTCGCGGGTTTGGAAGGTGCTGTTGAAGGAGCTTTGGCGAGTTGCTGCAGTGCATCTTGTAGATGGTACACACTGCAGCCACAGTGCGCCGGTGGTGGAGGGAGTGAATGTTGAAGGTGGTGGATGGGGTGCCGATCAAGCGGGCTGCTTTATCCTGAAAGCTCCCTCTACACTGTCCCATCAAACACTCCCAGGGCGGGTACAGCACGGGTTAGATACAGAGTAAAGCTCCCTCTACACTGTCCCATCAAACACTCCCAGGGCAGGTACAGCACGGGTTAGATACAGAGTAAAGCTCCCTCTACACTGTCCCCATCAAACACTCCCAGGGCAGGTACAGCACGGGTTAGATACAGAGTAAAGCTCCCCCTACACTGTCCCCATCAAACACTCCCGGGGCAGGTACAGCACGGGTTAGATACAGAGTAAAGCTCCCTCTACACTGTCCCCATCAAACACTCCCAGGGCAGGTACAGCACGGGTTAGATACAGAGTAAAGCTCCCTCTACACTGCCCCATCAACACTCCCAGGGCAGGTACAGCATGGGTTAGATACAGAGTAAAGCTCCCTCTACACTGTCCCATCAAACACTCCCAGGGCAGGTACAGCACGGGTTAGATACAGAGTAAAGCTCCCTCTACACTGCCCCATCAACACTCCCAGGGCAGGTACAGCACAGGTTAGATACAGAGTAAAGCTCCCTCTACACTGTCCCATCAAACACTCCCAGGGCAGGTACAGCACGGGTTAGATACAGAGTAAAGCTCCCTCTACACTGCCCCATCAAACACTCCCAGGGCAGGTACAGCACGGGTTAGATACAGAGTAAAGCTCCCTCTACACTGCCCCATCAAACACTCCCAGGGCAGGTACAGCACGGGTTAGATACAGAGTAAAGCTCCCTCTACACTGTCCCCATCAAACACTCCCAGGGCAGGTACAGCACGGGTTAGATACAGAGTAAAGCTCCCTCTACACTGTCCCATCAAACACTCCCAGGGCAGGTACAGCACGGGTTAGATACAGTGTGAAGCTCCCTCTACACTGTCCCCATCAAACCCTCCCAAGGGCATGTATATAAGAACATAAGAAATAAGAGCAGGTGTAGGCTATATGGCCCCTCGAGCCTGCTCCACCATTCAGTAAGATCATGGGCTGATCATCGACCTCAACTCCACTTTCCCGCCCGATCCCCATATCCCTTGATCCTCCTAGAGTCCAAAAATCTACCGATCTCAGCCTTGAATATACTCAACGACTGAGCCTCCACAGCCCTCTGGGGTAGAGAATTCCAAAGATTCACCACCCTCTGAGTGAAGAAATTCCTCCTCATCTCAGTGATGTGCCTCAATAAGTTCCGAGACTCGATGTTAGCGAAACAAAACAAGGCTTTTATTTACTTAGAAAGTAACACGTAAAAGAGAGAGATGTCTTCCTTCTGGAGGCTGAGGCCAGACTGAGCCAGCTTACAAAAGGGGCCAGGTATGGGCGGAGCCCTACACACAGCACATTCCAGCACATTCCAATACATAATACAATGAGGACTGGGGGAAGGGAAATGACACTGAAACCGACCACAGTCACAGGCAGTGATGAATGGAATATATTTCATCACACTCAGTCTTAAATGCCCGACCCCTTATCCTGAGACTGTGACCCCTGGTTCTAGACTCTCCAGCCAGGGGGGAAACAACCTCTCAGCATCGACCCTGTCAATCCCCCCCCTCAGAATCTTATATGTTTCAATGAGATCACCTCTCATTCTTCTAAACCCCAGAGAGTATCGGCCCAATCTACACAATCTCTCCTCATAGGACAATCCCCCCATCCCAGGAACCAGTCTGGTGAACCTTCGCTGCACTCCCTCTATGGCAAGTATATCCTTCCTCAGGTAAGGAGACCAAACTGTGCCCAGTACTCCAGGTGTGGCCTCACCAGGGCTCTATATAATTGTAGCAAGACTTCCTCACTCTTATACTCCAACCCCCTTGCAATAAAGGCCAACATGCCACTTGCCTTCCTTATTGCTTGCTGTACCTGCCTGCCAGCTTTCTGTGTTTCTTGCACGAGGACACCCAAATCTCTCTGAACTCCACCGTTTGAAAGGGGATTTTTTTCTTCAGCTGCCTCTGTCCATCTGCATCGTTGGCCTTATGAGGCCCTGTTACGAAGGATTGGCTTTATCCCAGTTGGTCGCGGTCTCACTGCCTGGCTGTATTCCAGTGGGCCTATGTTCACTACAAGCCCACTGACTCCCACAGCTACCTGGACTACACTTCCTCCCACCCCGCCTCCTGTAAGGACTCTATTCCATTCTCCCAGTTTCTCCATCTCCGCTCCGACGATGCCACCTTCCATACCAGTGCTTCCGACATGTCTTCCTTTTTCCTGAACCGAGGATGCCCCTCTACTGTGGTTGACACAGCCCTTGGCCGTGTCCGTTCTATCTCCCGCACTTCTGCCCTCACCCCTGCCCCTCCCTCCCGGAACCACGATAGGGTTCCCCTTGTCCTCACCTTTCACCCCACCAGCCTCCACATTCAACGGATCATCCGCCGCCATTTCCGCCACCTCCAACGTGATCCCACCACCAAACGCATCTTCCCCTCACCTCCCCTTTCAGCATTCTGTAGGGACCGCTCCCTCCAAGACACCCTAGTCCACTCCTCTACCACCCCCAGCACCCCTTCCCCTTCGCCCGGCATCTTCCCGTGCAAGCGCAGGAGATGCAACACATGCCCTTATACCTCCCCCCTCCCCACTGTCCAGGGCCCCCAAACACCCCTTCCAGGTGAAACAGCGATTTACTTGTACTTCCTGCAATCTAGTATACTGTATTCGCTGCTCACGTTGTGGTCTCCTCTACATTGGGGAGACCAAACGCAGATTGCATCTGTAGCGTCTCCCAGATGGCAGGAGGGCGAACAGACTGTGGCTGGGGTGGGTAGGGTCTTTGATGATGGACCGTGACCTCCGTAGACAGCGTTTCTGGTATATGTGCTCTATGGTCGGTAGCCGGGTGCCGGTAATGTGTTGTGTGTGGCTGTGTGGCTGTTCATGGTTCCAACACCATCATCAAGTTTGCGGATGACACCACGGTAGTAGGCCAGATCACCAACAACGATGAGTCAGCCTACAGGGAGGAGGTCCAGCATCTCGTGAAGTGGTGCGCCGATAACAACCTGGCCCTTAACATCAAGAAAACCAAAGAAATCATTGTGGACTTCAGGAAGTCCAAAGGCGGAAGTCACACCCCCATCCACATCAATGGGGCTGTGGTGGAAAGGGTGGACAGCTTTAAGTTCCTCGGAGTCCACATCACGGAAGACCTCTCCTGGTCCCTCAACACCTCCTCTCTGGTGAAGAAGGCCCAGCAGCGCCTGTATTTCCTAAGGAGGCTGAAGGGATGTAACCTGTCACCCCTGATCCTCTCTAACTTTTACCGCTGCACTATAGAGAGCATCCTGACAAACTGTATCACAGTATGGAATGGCAGCTGTAGCTACTACGACCGGAAAGCCCTGCAGCGGGTAGTCAAAACTGCCCAACGCATTACCGGCACCCGGCTACCGACCATAGAGCACATATACCAGAAACGCTGTCTACAGAGGTCACGGTCCATCATCAAAGACCCTACCCACCGCAGCCACAGTCTGTTCGCCCTCCTGCCATCTGGGAGACGCTACAGATGCATTCGCACCCGTACGACCAGATTTAGGAACAGCTTCTTTCCCAGGGCTGTCATCCTACTGAACTCCACAAATAAACTCTAAAGCCTGCACATCTGCCAATGCACTTTATTATGGTTATGTTTATGTTAATGTAGTACAAGCCAAATGTATGTGGAATGTTTAAATGTCTTAATCCAAATGTACACTCTCGGGATCCGCAAGCCTACATTTCGTTGTACTGCACTTGTGCACTAACAATGACAATAAAAGTTGATTTGATTTGATTTGATTGGGTGACCGCTTTGCGGAACACCTCCGTTCAGTCCGTAAGGGGGACCCCGAGCTTCCGGTCGCCTGTCACTTTAATTCACCGCTCCATTCCCACTCGGACCTCACCGTCCTCGGGCTCTTGCATTGTTCCACGGAAGCTCAGTGTAAGCTCGAGGAACAGCACCTCATCTTTCGATTAGGCACTCTACAGCCTTCCGGACTCAACATAGAGTTCAACAATTTCAGATCAAGACCTCGGCCCCTATCATATATATATATATATATATATATTTATATATTCTCTTTTTTTTTAATCCACACTTTCATCTGAGCTTTTTTCTTCCCTCCCACGCGGCAGCTGTCCTTCATTCTGCCAGCGCCATTCACACTTCATCCAGAGCCGTCCTTTGTTCCTTGAATATCTCTCAATGTCTCTTAATCGCTCCTGTTTTCTATCCTGTCGCTGACGTTCCCT